>NW_025726676.1:0-52008 GCF_021461395.2 Schistocerca americana
TAGCAAACTTTTGTCAACGGCTGAATCTGGAGGTCGTTCGTACTAGCGAGGCGATGAAGGCATCTGCGAACTAAGGGTAAATCTGTTTAATTTATTTTATTTCATCGCATAGGTGAACGGACTGAAACAGCATAGTGTGGTCTCCCCTAATCCACAGAAGATACGATAAGAAATGTTACGTTCTTCCGATTAATCTACAGCTAAGAAAAACCTTCAACTTCTCATCGTAATCGCAGTTCCTTCCAGTTCACCGCCCTGTAATTCGTCAGAATCAGATGAACGGACAATTTAAATCACACAGTGTTTACAATAAACTGTTGCGCCTAAAATTCCGTTACAACGGGGAACGGAGTGGCTCGCGACGGCATTCTTGCGTCAGACGCTGTCCGTGCTCTTGTCGAGTTGAACTTTTGTATCTGTTCAGGATTACATTAGAAAGATTCGTCTCCTTTACTTCGGCTCCACATCACTGTCGTCGTGCTGCCAGACGAGGTGTCGACGTCTGCGACGCCGCTCCCCACGTCCGGACGCAAATGATTCGATGACCTGCTCCGTAGAATAGCCGCTGCACAAATTGAATTTTTTTTTCCTGGGAAATCTGATTTTTGCGGCATCTCTGACGACAGAAAAATGTGAAGCCCTTTTCTTATACAAAAGTCTGTATTGCTATATTTTTTGTTGGTAACAGTACTCTAAATATTTTTACGTAAAACGCTAGGCAAAGTATTTACACTTAGATGAGGCAAGTGGCAAACGAGGGAAAGTGTTAGAAATATGGCGCGCTTCCCAGAATTGACTGTTCCCTTCGCTTCAGTTGTGTTACACATATTCAGGTCTGGGGAGGGCGTCTCTTGCTGATACACTGTGGAGACGTCGCAACATCGACACTCGCGAGTCATTCATTACCGACGATCCTGCACTGGCAAACACGCCACGCCTGTAATCGAGTGACCCTGGCCTCACATTCTTATTACTAACGTACTGAAGAAACAATTTCTTTCCATTTCAATGTGTCTCATTTTTGCTCTACTATGCGCTCAATACACCTTGAAAACGTAAACGGCGGACATCTTTCCGACTGGTTTCAACTCTGCTAGCTACAGCTGCCAGCTAATATAATTATTAATCGCTCTGTCTGCTGATTGTGCAAATGGACCGCGCGAGCCCAGTAGACGACATGTTTACATCGCTGTGACATCTTCTTTCCGGAAATGCTGCTGTGGTCTCCTGTACATTCGGTCGTGTATAAAAACAGGCCAGTACCCGTCTTCTTGACAATGTGGAAACACGTAAAGTTATCCTTTTTGTAACCTGTTGTCAAGTATGCCGTCCATTCTCTATCGTGTTTGAATAGTGGGTACCACAAAGCCGTAAAAGAAATAAGTGCGCAACCTGTATCTACACTTAGTTCACAACCGTGCACCAGTAAACGTAACTTTTGTCGCTCAGTACAGCACCTTCCAACGCTTTAACGGACGTGGATACTTTTGAACACCCGTTTATGTGCCACCTCCTCCTGCTCCCCATGTTTTCACTGGCGTCCGTAACAAGTCCGTACCCTCCACCATTTGTTAATGTCTCCTCTCGATATTAGGGGAACGCCGAAAAGTTCGCTGTACCGAGGATAGTTGCATTGCAGAGGCTATGAGCGTAAATGTTATGAAGCTCGCAAAATAGAGGCTTCTTCGGACTAACGTTTCATATGCAAACATGACTAGAGAAAATCAGTTGCCCAAAGTTTCGTCTTGTGAATGTTGTGTCCCGTGTGAACGTCATATCTGTCGTACCGTACACCTTACCTGCTCAGTAACCAGGCTAGGTGTTAAATCACAGAAAATATTAAATTCTGGTCGAGGTCTACGTGGTTCCATAGATTGTTGTCCACATGTTTCAGATGTTTATTGAAATACAAAGAGAAGTTAATATCGCCCTATTCAACAGCCTCTGAGTCATCAATACCGAATCACAGACGATAAAAAAGAGTACCGCCATTACTCACGTTGATGGTAACAATGTGACCAACGCAGTTAAAAATTTTGCTTCGTCTTCAATGCTTTGGCAGTTGACCGACGGTGCATAGCCTCTACTTTCATTAATATTGACTCTGTGCGGTCTCACGTGTTGCCCCATAATAGCGTGACTGATACGCTTGTCACGACACTTGTACATTTACTACTTTACCTGAGGACATTTTGTAATCAGGAAACGTATTTCACATCTATTTCCTTAGCGCCTTTGTTAAACGTATCATAGTTATCATCCACTGAATTTTAAAGTTACAAATTGCTTCCATCGCATTCCGTCATTTTGCCGTTTTTCACACTTTCCATCAAAGATTAAGTGTACTGGACTCTAGAGAATTCGACCAACCCTCTGTCACGCCTCGTCTGGCATATGCAGTGTGCGGAAACACAATTTGACCAAAAGTGTAGGGCACAAGGACGGCATCAAATGAAAGAATCTCAATATGGAAGCCAGAGGCCGCACGTGAATATTTAAGGCGCTATGTCAGCATGACAAACGGTCGTCGGTTTGAACATTTGCTACAGATAATTACGTTAATTAAGTCGATGCTTATCCGTCATTCATTTTCGCTCTTTTATGAGATATTGAAAAAATGAAACATGCTGCGTCAGCCTAGTCCGATACACGTGTGATACTTTAAATTTATCCTGTTCTTCAAATATTCTGTTTACGTATACACGTTCTGCAAATGCAGATCGTAGTAATATAGAAGCCGAGTTTATCTCTCTCTCCATACCTCGCAGACCACAGAGCTCTGTCGGTGCATCAGCGGTCGATTGTTGCTGTAGGCGCCACGGAAAGATGGCAGTTAGATTCTGATTTTCAGTGGAGTAATTGGGATTCTATTAAAGAAATGAAAACAGAAAGAAGTAACGAACGCGGCAGCTAGCAGTCAGACAGCACTTTTTTTTAGTTTAATGCGACGACAATTTTAAAAGATAAAGTGTTTTATCTATTAAAAAAATCAAAGTTTAAAGTTACGCTCGCAACGGACAAACTCACTAAAACTTATCGTCCTTGCCACATTTCATTTTACACACAACTGAATCAGACTATTTCTTATGAGCTACACATAATTAAGCCTGTAATTCATGACGAAGTTGACTGTTACTATTCCTACTGTTGTATCTTCCTTACGTAACGAACGAGCAAAACGCTCACATGAGATAGTAGTCTTGTGTCTAGCACGCTATCGCCCAGGAAACAATACCTCCAGCCAGAGCATTTCCTGTTGCCACACATGAATGATTTTGTCATTACCTCTACATGTAATTCATGTGACCTTCCAAACTGAATTACGTGAATGAATGCGGCAGTTTGCTCGGCAACAACGATAAACAAGCAAAAAAATAGAAAGACTTGGCTACAGATGTCTGCCATCACAGAGCTGTCGTGACAGCTGAGTCTTCCGTGACGTCTTAATGGTGACGACAGCGGCTGAGGGGCGTTTAGAGGCGGCAGCAGACCACACTGACGTGTGACGTCACTTGGCAACCAAGTCTTCTAGTATCCGCTGCAATTAATCATTTATTTTTATCGATCATTTAATAGGTATACATTTTCGGTAAATTAACCATCATTTGGTGCCAAGATGCCCGTGTGGGAGATTTTAATTACGTTCCGGTAGTGCCGAAAATGTGCAATTGCGACGCCTACATGCTATTCTCAAATTTCTGTGTTTCATGCAGCGTTTCCAGGCTACACTTTTCATCATATATTTTCTATGTACCCTGTACAACGATGCGGGATGGCAAACTTCGCTGAACCAGCACAACTTAAATTTTTAATTTTTTACGTACACTGCACATATGTCATTCAATGACTCCCACGCCGATCGCCCACCTATATTTTGCTACGTCACTGGAACGCTGGCACGCGACACACAAACCGTGAAACCAGCATCAGATACTCATAACTACACTGTACAGAGTGTGAGCAAATCTAAAAGTTAATCACAAATGTAGACAGTAGTAATGTAGAAGCTGAATTTCTTTTTCTGCTAGTCTTCCGTCTCCTGCAACCGAGAGAGCTTTGTCGCTGCCTCAGTAACTGATTGTTGCTGCTACCACGAGGATCGGTGTCAATTTTAGCTCTCCCGCGAGTAGTGGCGGTTTTCTGAGATAAACGAAAACGGGAGGAAAATATATATCCAAGTGTTCGTCATCGAAACGATAGTGAATCCCTAATTGGCACAGCGACTTAATTTTTAATATTTAGGAACAGCAGAATCTTGTGTTGCCGCCAATTGCGAGATGCGTGTCCATTCGCACACGTGAATCACACTCCTAGTCGCTGGCAGTTGTACCTTTGTAATGCATTCGGAGTGTGCTGTTTCGCACTCCGCACCTACATGGATAGCCTTCTGCCTCTAGCTGATCTTACCCTACACTCCTGAGAAGGAGGAGATTCTTGAGTAAATCTTCCGGAAAACACGTATACTAATCGTCAAAAAATACCGTCGAAACATATTTGTCCAAGCCAATTACCGCATGTTTTATTATGCTCACTTGCGTGACGTGCGTTGTGCGGAGTATGCGTAGCGATAAGGGACGGAGCTCCACGGTTTTGAAGACGTATGATGGCTAGAAAAATTCCTCTCAAGGCGAAACGTTAAGCACGTACACAGGATTAGCAGATATGTAGTCACCACCCATCGATTGTCAAGACAAAATAAAGAAGTTGACAGCGTCGTGTGTTTCGTATCGACGCGGATTATAATCGCAGTGTCAGAACGTGTTTTACTTCGTACAATGTGTCTAAACGTTGTCCTTCCGTTTCTACAGATTGCGTTCGTATCTGGTAACGGATAAGATAAAAGATCTATCGTCGGCTTTTACACATTGCATATGTGAAGACGAGAACCGCAGTGAAGGTCACAACTAATTTACTGGAAAGGCGATAAAAACAAAAAATCTTCTGTCCGCGATATTACTCTGTCATGTCGCCGGAGAGCAATGATCGCGAGAACGAAAGTCACCAAGGCTTTATTTTACGGAGCCTGACTGCGTTATACGCTGCTCTTTGGCGCATGCGGACACACACCACTTTTGAAAATGGTTCAAATGGCTCTGAGCACTATGGGACTCAACTGCTGAGGTCATAAGTCCCCTAGAACTTAGAACTACTTAAACCTAACTAACCTAAGGACATCACACACATCCATGCCCGAGGCAGGATTCGAACCTGCGACCGTAGCGGTCGCGCGGTTCCAGACTGTAGCGCCTAGAACCGCTCGGCCACTTCGGCGTGTGTTTGAGACGGTCTGCAAGCACTTGTATAGTAAGCAGTGCTGATAATTCACTGCCGTCCACCCAGCCCGGGAAACGCATAATAAGCAGATGTAGACACCTAATTTGGAAAGTGTACGCACATTCTGTGCCCATTGCGCCAGGCCTCGTTGCGTGGTACACAACCGTGACGTCACAACAGGGACACACTCGCCCTGTTTATTACGGCCGACCCTGCAGCGCCACACGTGCAGCCGCTGCCATCGGCAGAGCTCGGCCTTACAGTCTTCTCACTAAGACGATGCGTTTAGTATTGCGAAAGATTTGTCCTGTTATTAAGTTTTAGCGTTTGAATGGTGTACTGTTTGTTCTGCTACTGCTTCAATATGTTATCAAAACAAATAAATGCCGTACATCTAATCGATCGTTCTGCTACTGGCCACAGCAGCACATCGCGTCGCCCGCCATTCACGAGATGCGCGTCCGTTCCAGCATGCGAATCACACGCCTAGCCGCGGGCCAGCTGCTCCATTTTAAAGCATTCGAACAGTGCTGTCTCGCAGTCCGCACATTCATGGCTGGCCTTCTGTCACAGCTGCCTCCAGCTGATGCTGTCCCAAATTTCTGAGGAGGAGGAGGAGGAGGAGGAGGAGGTTGTGTCAGAAAATCTTCCAGAAAACAAGTATAGAAATCGTCAAAAAACACCGTCGTAACATTTTTATCCGGGTCAGTTAATGCATCAGATTCTGTTTTATTGCGCTCACCTGGATAACACGCTTTGTGTGTTAAGAGTACTTACGTATTTACGCTCCAAGGTTATGAAGACTTGTAACGGCTAGAAAGATTCGTCTTGAGTCACGGCCAAGTCTTAATCATATACGCATTATCAGCGTCTATTTTGTCAACAGACATCGATTGTGAACATGTATAAAAAATTGTCGACAATGTCATCATCTTTGTGCCGATGCGGAATGTAAACGCAGAGAGTCCAGCAGTTGCTTCTCTGTGTCGACAGATTCCATTCGTAACTGGAATCAGATTAAAATATATCTACCCAGAACCTTTACACACTGCACCTGTGAGGACAAAGGACATGTTCAAGTCAAACAGTAATTCACTTAGAAGGCGGCAGAAAATTAAAACAAAAAAACTTGTCTCATCCATATTCTTCTGTCCTGTTGCTGGGCAGAGCCGGTCGCGAGAACCAACGCCACAAGAGCTTTGTTCACGGTGCCTGAATGCGTTACAAGCTGCACGCCGGCCTCTGCAAAATTTTGGACACAAACCGTGTTCCGTACCTTCGGCCAATCTCGAAACTCTGCCGTAGTGTCCTATTGTTATCACGTAAAACTAAAGTTATTATATATTGATTGTCTCTTATTAAACGTGCTATCACTCGTGTTTCAATAGTCGACATCGCAAAGTTGTCCCACGAGCCAGTGCGATTTGTATGTCTACGTACTCTTTCTAAATGATTGCCCAGTATGGGACAAGGACATCTGCGGGAAATTCGTTATGATACAATTATTATCTAGTATTCGAATCTCTGATTTGTCGGTTATATACATATTTGGGGAGGTGTATGCGGCCTTCAAATCGTTTTGTGAGTGACAGTAAAATAGTAGGACTGTTAATACATTCTACATCTGCGATATCGATGCTGGATGTGTCCCTACAACCACAGCCGCCTCTCGCTTAGTGGCACAGCCTCCGGCTCACAACAGTGGATGGTGACAAAAACGTCCCATAACCCTGCGTACAGCGGTGTGAATGTGAATTTACTCCAAATCTTCTGCCCACATCCAAACGCCTAATCTTTTCAGGTGCAAAACGCTTCCACCAGTGCCCACCTCGTATTTCTTTCGACAACGAGCGTAATTCCGGTGTATTAATAAAGCAGCCACGAACGCTTTAATGGGCCTAGATAAGACTTTTGAACATCCCTTTACGTGTGATCTGCTCCTCACACTTCTGCACCTTATATTTTCACTGGCGTCCGTAAGGAATTCGTACTCTACATTACATGTTGATGTCTTCCTTTCACAATACGGAAACACCGCCAAGTTTGTTTCATCGTCGACAGTTGCTCAGCGGAGACCATGGGTGTGAAACGTATGAACCTTGGAACGCACCGCAGACGTTCGTTCCGGCTAGTGGAATCTATTAAGGTCTCACATGTAACCACCACAACAGAAAATTGGTTTCCGAAATTTTGGTCATCTAATTGTTGTGTCCCGCGTAGTCGATGTCTCTGCCGCGCCTTTCATCTTGACTGCTCAGTACAAACATGGAAACTCGCGGCATTCAGTATTGTCAAAACAGTTAATAAGTAGAATAGTGTTTACCTCTGGTCAGGAGAAGGAATAGGGGCTACTTGGTTGCATAGTGTCGTTGATACGAGTATTTATCAAAAAAAAAAAAAAAAAGAGAGAGAGAAATTAATTTCACCGTATTCTCTGAATCATCACTTCCACATCATAGACACTATAAATTTATTTCGTCTTCATTCACGACGATAGTTCCAATGTCATAGACCCAGTTAGGTGTTTTGTTTAATTTTGAACGCTTTGGCAACTGACCAACGGTGCATGCTTTCACTAATACCGATTCTGTGGGGTCTCATACGTTGCTCGATAATAGCGTGACAGACACACTTGTCACGATATTTGTGCGGTTACCGCTCTACTAGAGAACTTTTTGTAATCAGAAAACATATTACACGACTAATTCCGTAGTGCCTCGTTATACGTGTCACATTTCCTTTTACATAGTTACTGTCTACTGAACTCTATAGTTACAAATCGCTACCGACACATTCTGACATTTTGCCGTTGTTAGCACATCCTACGAACGATTAAGTGTACTGGACTCCTGAGAATTCGAACAACATGCTGTAACGCATCGTCTGGCATATACAGGGCGGAAAAACTATTTGACCAAAAGCGTAGGGCACAAAGAGAGCGCCAAACGAAGGAATCTGAGTATAGAAAATACAGATCGCAGTTAAATATTTAAGGCGGTACGGCAGCATGGAAACGGTGGTCAGTTAAAACATTCTCTACATACTACTGTTAATTAAGTGGTGGCTCATTTTTCACTCATTTTTCACTTTTTTTAAATATACTCAAACAAGAAATATGTGCATGTGATTGTCCTCATTTCTGAAGAAGTACTGTCTCGTTCGTCAGCTGAATGCGATACACGTGTTTGTGACGCTTGAAATTTATCTTGTTCTCGTCGTGACGACTGGTTAGTGCAAACATTCTGTTTATGTATACATTTTCTGTAAAATACCTATCATTTTGAACAAGGGCCTCAGTATGGCATATTTCAATTACGTTCCCGTAGGGCTGAAAATATGCAGTAACGACCATTAGTCACCATATACACATTCCTATGTTTCGTGCTGTCCTTCCGCCCCCCTTTTTTGGTCAAACTGTTTCCCCACACCCTGTATAACGTTGCTGGATGGCAAACCTCGCTCAAGTAGCACTGTTTCAATTATTCGCTTTATACGTTCGTTACACGTATGTCACTGAATGACACCAAGCCAGCTTGTCCGCCTATATTCCGCCATGTCGCTGGAAAGCCAGCGCGATCCACAAAATCACGAAACCAGCACCAGATTCGCATGGTGACACCGTACTGGTTGTAAGCACATTCGGACATTAATCGCAATTGCAGATCATAGTAATGTAGAAGACGACTAAATCTTTCCGTTAATTCTCCGTCTCCCGCAGACCACAGAGCTCTGTCGCTGCAGCAGCGGTCGATTGTTGCTGTTGGCGCCACGGAATGATGGCAATTAACATTCAGAGTTTCTCCGGAGTAACTGGGATTCTGTTAAAGGAATGAAAACAGAAAGAAGTAACGAATGAGGCAACTCGGAATCAAACACTACGTTTCTGGTAGTTTAATGCGATGACCATTTTGAATGATAACTTTCGTCATGCGATTGAGTTACCAGCAATTACAGAAATCCAGGTTTTAAGTTGCGCCCTCCACAGACAAAGTCACTATAGTTATCGTACTTGCCAAGTTTTAAACACAACGGAGTTACACTATTTCTTATGAACTACACATAACTGACCCTCTAATTCATGACGAAGTGGACTATTACTACTACTACTACTCTAGTATTTTTTTTTAGGTAAAGAACCAGCGCAATGCTATCACGAGATAGCAGTCTTGCGTCTATCACGCAGTCGTCCTGGAAACAATTCCTCCAGCCAGAGCATTTCTTTTTCCGACACAGGAATGATTTTACAATTACCTTTGCATGTAATTCATACTTTACTGTATAAACTGAATATTTAGTAAAAGGCCGAACCGAGTTAAGTACCGCATAGTGTGAATGAATGCTGCGATTTTGATCTTCTACGCAAAACGGCAGACGTCATTTCGCGTCTGCTGCCAGTTGTAAGATGCATTCTAGTACGGTGTCCCACTCACTGACCAGTTACGCCGATTTTAATCTGTCCACACGGTGCCATATCGCCGCCCACAGATTTCTGGATAGTCCTCCTACGTAACAGAACTTGCCCGGCCTTTGCCTCCCGCTGCTGTCGATGTAGTTCAGATTTTCCGTTTCAAGATCCGCCAGACAGTCGATCGCTCGCAACACGCGATCCGCGACCGCTTTCTCTGAAGACTGCCGCCGGTTTTTAATTTGGCTCTTTCTCCATTCAGATAATGTATCTTCCATCGTCGCACCTAACTGCTTATGCCTCTTGTTACTCCATGCCACGATTGGTGCCTTTTTACTGAAGAACTAAATAAAAAATAATGCCGCGTTATATTTTAAGTAGTTGAAAAGTGCACCTCGCAGGAAACACAATGGTTTCAGACATTGAAATCAATTTCTTCCTCTCAGGAAAAAAATGATGTTTCAGGTAATGTTGGAATGTGACGAAAAAAAGAATGTACTTATTTCCATTATTTTCAAAAGAAATAAAAAATATAAGCTTATTTCATGTTTTAATATACTACTACTTATTTGAAAGCGCTGAGCAACGCTTCGCTCGAGAACGAAAACAGTCTGAAATCTATTCTACGGCTCCTGACTGCGTTATACGACATTCTCTGGTGCTGTGTGGAGGCGGATTTGGAACCGCAGCCGCCCGTTTCTCTGATGTGGCGGTCTTGTCGGCTCACAGTTGTCTCAATTTACCTTCTTTCATACAAATAGGCTACAGCCCTCCCTCGTTGCCGACTACAAAAGATTTTTATGTACGAATGTTCTGATTTTATTTCTTGGAAGTGCGTGATTCGCACCCCAACCAGCGGTATCGAAAGACGTTCTGATGGCGCCCCGTGTTGCAGAAGAAGTTATCTGCGGAAGGAGTTACAGAGGACGCAGTGTAGTCGCTGGCCGACAGGTGGCAGCATGCGACTTGCCGTATTAAGCTTTGATATAAGGAATAAGACGGTGAAACGGAATAAACAGCGCGAAAAAGATGTCTACGGGCACCATTCTGTCACTCAACGATTAAGGACCTTGTATATAGTAATGGACACGGAAATTCTGGTATCTTTTTGCAGAAAATTATAAGTGTCGAACGGAGGAGAAATGCTAAGCGTAAAAATAAGATATTTGATTCTCTGTGTTTCCGCTTCGAAAGAGTAACAGTATGTTAATAATCGCTTTCATTCTGTCAAACAAAATATAAACGTTATTTAACAGTTCTACAAACAGCTAACGAATGTGCTTTTTAGAAACCGATCTGCCGCTACCGCTTTTGGTTCGTCAGGTAAACACTATCATATCGACTCCCGAAACATGGTCACCGATGCCGGATTTCGTATTGTATTTTGAAGGAAAAAAACACTACCACAGCATTCCATCATTTTACGGTTTTAAGCACTTTCATTTTATCGAAGAATTGAGACTGCGGTCAGCACCTGGTCATGTGTGATAATGTGTAACAGTGCAGGATGACAAAACCCCGCCCAACCGACACTGCTTACGTTTGCGTTTTTTCACACACGTCACAGATCGACTACCAAAAGGGACGCCACCCGAACGCCAGCACGGGTTACACAAAATCGTAAAACCGGCGTCGGATTCGCATAGTGAGACGGTACTGACGTTGAGCACTTTTGATCGCGCTTGTAGATCGTAGAAAGATAGAGGCTGAGTTTATTTTTCCGTTAATTCTGCGTCTCCTGCAGCCCACAGAAGTTTGTCGCTGCCTCAGCGACCTATTGTTGCTGCTGGCGCTCCACAATGTCGGCCGTTTTAACTTTCTTGCGAATAATAACGGTTTTATGGAGAAAATGAAAACGGAAAAAGGATAGTAAATGCACAACCATGAGTTAAACTTTACATTTATCGAAGTTAGAAGCGAGTATACCATTAAACGTTAAGTAACGTTGGTGGAGCACACATGAATGTGTTCAATCTATATAAACCCACATTTAGACTTTGGCCTTCCACACACAAACTCGCCAAAGTTAAACGTTCTGTCCAATCGGAATAAATGCTACCGACATCCACTAATCATTTGTGGAGACATGCTTTCATAACACTTCCACCTGTGTATAGCAAACGCTTGTATGCTATATTACGCACTCTATTTGCATTTAAAAGAATTTCAATATTTTCGCAATAGTAATGGACGAGCTATAAATATTTATCGTCTTGTTTCTTCCTAACTATGATGTTGTATTCAGAAACGTTAAGTGAGCTTCGACCACCGGTTTGTTAACAAGGAGTGACAACACAATGTCGGCCGTTTTAACTTTCTTGCGAATAATAACGGTTTTATGGAGAAAATGAAAACGGAAAAAGGATAATAAATGCACAACCATGAGTTAAACTTTACATTTATCGAAGTTAGAAGCGAGTATACCATTAAACGTTAAGTAACGTTGGTGGAGCACACATGAATGTGTTCAATCTATATAAACCCACATTTAGACTTTGGCCTTCCACACACAAACTCGCCAAAGTTAAACGTTCTGTCCAATCGGAATAAATGCTACCGACATCCACTAATCATTTGTGGAGACATGCTTTCATAACACTTCCACCTGTGTATAGCAAACGCTTGTATGCTATATTACGCACTCTGTTTGCATTTCAAAGCATTTCAATATTTTCGCAATAGTAATGGACGAGCTATAAATATTTATCGTCTTCTTTCTTCCTAATTATGATGTTGTATTTAGAAACGTAAAGTGAGCTTCGACCACCGGTTTGTTAACAAGGAGTGACAATGATATATTGCTTTGAAACAGAGGGTAAAACTCGTATGCAGACGTGGAAAGTCGTCGTTCGTTGCAATAGTAACAACCTGTCGTATTCGCCACCAGGAAATGATACTACCTGAGATAAGCCACAATAATTTCCATAATCGTTCTCTTTCCAAAGCTAGACATTTCGTAGACTCATCATCATGATTAGTTCAGAGGTTTTCGTTTCTTCAGCAATAGATAAACGAACAATTACAAAGACGTGAATTTTTGAAATGTCGCCAAAGCAGTACTGTTACAACTGGAAACGGAGTGTCTCGCAGCGGCATTCTGGACACAAATGCTTTCGGCGTGTTTGCCGTGTTACATTTGAATAAGAAATCAAGATTTGAACGAATCTCTCCATCGTCTCTTTCTGGACCAGCCGGCTGCAGCCGTGCTGCCAAAGAAAGCGTCGATGTCTGCGACGCTGCTTCCACCATGCCTGAAACGTTTGCGAGTCTCGGAGATCCTGTGTAGCTTCTCAAGGAAAGACGGTAGCTGTGGTGACGGTGCAAGTTTCTGCTGTACATTCCCACCTCTGCGGCCTGTCTTTCCACGGAACTGATGTACCTTAATTTTACCTGAATCTAAATAACATAACTAATTTTGCCTAAAATATTACAGCGAATATTTATACTTATTGCTAACTATTTTCCCGCATTATCGTTCTAAGCATATTCAGGTTTCGTAATACCCTCTCTGTTTTCACACGTGTTGGTGGCCGTCGGCAAGCAAATGCACCATAAGCAGAGCAGGAAACTCACCGCCGTCAAATCAGCATCGGAGACGAATGTATTCAGGCCTTACTTGTGTTGTAAGAGTTGACTGCTTGACATGTTTTCGTTATTATGGCGTTTTTCATTGCGACGCGAAAAGAAATAGTTGTTATTATTATTTTATCTCGTACTATCAAGAGGTTAGTGAGTATCTCTGCATTTTTTCTTTTGGGTGGGGAGGGGGGGGGGGGACAGCACTTGATTATCTAAAGGCCACTGCAGGCGGATGTTGCTCATACCCTAAGGTGACGTCGTAACACCCACACACTCGCCTCATTCGTTACGAACGGCTCTGCACTGCCACATGTGCTAGCTGTGAAATCGAGTGAGCATGGCCTTTTTGCTTCTGACTAGAATAATATATTAAGTACTCTAAAAAGACCCATGATTTTCTGAAGAGGTGATTCTTTCCGTTTAATAAGACACTTTTTCTTCTAGTGTAGGTATTAAACCTCTATGAAAGCGTGCAAATGGCCGATATCTGTCCGATGGCGGATACCTGCCCGGGCTATGAGCGCAGACCTTATACTCCTTGTGGTTTTGTGTTCGCCTCGTCAAACGGATCACGTGCTCTCTGTTGGCAACATGCTAATAATATTCCTGCAGCGTCTTACATCTCGAAATTCCACCGTAGTCTGTTTCACATTCTTGGTATATATTAAAACAATTCCGGAATTTTTTTGAATGACCACGAAAACAAAAGTTGTCATTTTTAATTCCTCTTATTAAACGTGCCATTCGTCGTGTTTCAACAGTCGACATAACAACGCTGTACCACAGATGGTTCAAATGGCTCTCAGCACTATGGGACTTAGCATCTGAGGTCATCAGTCCCCTAGAACTTAGAACTACTTAAACTCACCTAAGGACATCACACACATCCATGCCCGAGGCAGGATTCGAACCTGCGACCGTAGCGGTCACGCGGTTCCAGACTGAAGCGCCTAGACCCGCACGGCCACACTGGCCGGCGTGTACCACAGATCGGCGCGAATTGTACGTCTACATACTATCTCGAAGTCATTGCCCAATATGGGACAAACACATCTGCGGGACATTTGTGACGATAGAATTGTTCTCTAGTATTCGAATCTCCGACTTCTCAGTAATATACTTACGTAGGGGAGCGTATCTGTGAACGTCAAATAGTAGGACTGCTACTACACAGTACGTAGGGCAGTATTTGCAAATCGATCCGCCAATACCAGTTCTGTCTTATCACGCAACATTGCGATATGGATCCTGGATATATGCTTATAGCCACAGCCAGCCTCTCGCTTAGTGGCGAGGGCTACGGCAAACAGTGGCCGGAGACAAGACAGCCCCTAACTCTGTGCACAGCGGTCTGAATGGGTCTTTAGTCTTTGAGAGGTTTTGTCGCCGTGCCTAAACGCCTAATACTTTTTGGTGCAATATGTTTGCAGCAGTGCCCATCTCACACATCTTTCCACAATGAGCGTAATCCTGATCGCTTAATAAATCAGCTGTGTACGGTTCAGTGACCGTGCACGAGGCTTTTGAACATCCCTTCACATGCAGTCTTCTCTACCACATCACGGCTCCACTGGCGCCTGCCAGGAATCCGTACTCTGCACCATCTGTTAAATTTTCCTCTTCATGTTACAAGAAGACTAATATGTTCGCTTCGTCAAAGGATAGCTGCATTGTACAGACCATGAGTGTAAAAGTTATGACGTTTGTTCGCCGTAGCAAAGTTGAATAACGTTTAACATGTAACCACATGATTAGAGGAAAACGGTTTCCGAAATTTTCGTCATCTGAACATTGTGTTCCGTGTTGTCCTCGTCTCTGTCGCACCGTCCTTCTTGATTGCTCAATACAAACATGCAAACCCGCAGCGGGTATTACATACCTTGATGGAGGACTAGAGGCAAAATTCACCACATTTCAGTACAGTGAAAACGGTAAATTAATAGAATACGGGTTGCCTCTGACAGGAGGACAAATGAGGGCAGCTTGGCTCCATAGGTTAGTGTGTGACAGGTGTATATGGAGATACAGAGACAACTTGATATCACACTATTGAGCGGTCTCTGAGCCATCACTTCCACATCACAGACGCCATAAAATTATTTCGCCTCTACTCACGATGATAGGCGCAATGCGACCGACGCCATTAAAAGTTGTGTTTCATTTTCCGTGCATTGGGAATTGAGCAACGGCGCACTGTCTCTCTTTTCATTAATACCGATGGTGTAGGGTCTCGTATGTTGCCCCATAATAACGTAACAGACGCTTGTGTCACGACATTTATACATTTACTACTACATGAAACATGGACATGTGATTGTCTGCATTTCTAAAGAAGTACTGTCTCGTACGTCGGCTAAGTATGATAAACGTGTATGCGATGATCTACGTTTTTCTTTTTCTCGACCTGAAGACTGATTAGTCGAAAGACTGTGTTCATGCGTACATTTTCTGAGGATTACCTTTCATTTTGAGTAAAGACGTCCCTATGTCAGATTTTAATTACGTTCCTATAGCGCCGAAAATACGCATGTGCGACCCTTAGTTAGGACACTCACATTCTTACGCTTCATACTGTCTTTCCGCCCTGCACTTTTGGTCAAATTGTTGTTCCGTACACACGGTATAACGTTGCTGGGTGGGAGAGCTTGCTCAACCAGCACTGCTTAAATTATACTCTTTTTATGTACGCTACACGTATGTCATTGAATGAGTCCCAAGCCCGATCATCAACCTATATTCCGCCACGTCACTGGAACGCCAGCACGCTACATGCAAAATCGCGACAGCTGCATCAGAGCCGCCCAACTAAACAGTACCGATTATGTGATATGAAATAGCGGAGGTCGGTAAGACGAGTGTCGAAGCCAAGAAAAGGGCCACCGAAGCCAGGAGACATGCAGAATTAGTAAGGGTAGAGGCAGCTGGCGCCAAAACATTGGCCAAAACCGCAAATAACCGTGCAAGAATCGCTAGGCGAATTGGACACATGAATGCAATAGGAATCGATGCAATGAAAGCCCAGTGGAAGGGAGCACCTGCGAGCACAACGCAAAGAATGGAAAGCGTTGAAGAACGCGTTGCGGGTACCACCCAAAGGTGTGGAAGCGTAGAAAAAGATGTGGCGCGCCGGGAACGCCGAGTACAAATTGGTACACAGCGTGCAGAGGCGGCGGCCGGCTCGGCGCGACGCAGTCGAGTACGAAGCGCGCTCTGCAGCCCAGGGAGCGCACGGCTGCAAAACTGCAGCCCGGCCGCGACAACTGACACTCAGTTCCAGTATCATTGTGGGGCAGAACCAGGAGGTGTCAGTTCGCGTCAAAGAGACGGGCGCGTGTCATACTACACCCAATAGAAATGTTCAAGAGGTACCAGACTATGATTACAAACACATTTTATCGGTCCTCAAATTCCAAAATTTCCGGGAAAATGGAGGCTCACTTCACCCAGAAATTTTGCTGTCACAATTTTCTAACACGCTACTAATATCTTGGCCATTGACAACAAAATTAGAATTTATCTGCGGGCACATCGAGGGCACGGCAGCTGAGAAAATGCGTAGTGTTGCAGGTACATGCCGAATGTACCCAGAATTCACCGACGCGTTACTGGGAAAGTATTGATCGCGCCAAGTGCAAGACCGAATAAAAGAAGAAATCATTTTGTGTCCATATCCGCAGGCGTCAGGCCTCTTCGAGGCTTTAATTAGAAAGAATCAGTTTCTTGATGTGCCACATAGAGATGGTGAAATAATGAAGTTCTGTTTCGCGAAACTGCCGAGCAACTACCAGCTAGCGCTTGTAGGAAAGTACGGAGCGAATATCGAAACATTGAAAAGCCTTCTGCGCGAGTATGAGTTAATTTTCGAAAAAGAAGCAGCGCATGATGGAAGGAAAGGGCTAAATAAGTATTACAATGGCGACTTTCGTGGAGCACCGCGCAATAACAACATCCATCAGCGTGGTGGAACATGAGGGAGGCAGGACTATAAGAGACAAAATTGGGGCGGCAGAGTAACTTGCAGAGACAAAACGATACCCGCCAGTACGACACGAGCTGGAGGCGCAGAGATTGACATGGAGAGCGGGACGAGTGAATCGAAATACGTGGTCCTAACCCGAGTTCCAATCACCGAAACAGAAATGGAGGGCGAGCTTGAAGCCAGGACCGTGCGGTTTGGACTCGGGGTGGAAAATCCGCACAAATACTCGGACAGAGCCGTTTACATATGTTGAAATGTGAGGAGCGCAAGAACGTAGTTTTTGTACAGAAAAAAAGTGTTGCCTGTGTGTGAAACAAAAGGGAAACATTTGTAAAATACACATCTTTCTGATGTGTACGTATTAGACATTAAGTGTGGTACTTTGATTTTATTTATATTCTTTAACATGTACATGTGTAACTTGTAGGGGCTACGAGGCGACATGTGGACCTTCCGCATTCTTTGTTAACTCCGAAAACGAAGGGTCGGTCTAACTGACTGTTCTGTACTTTCCATGTCATGCGGGAGGCACCACTCTTCCGAGTCATTGGTAACACAGAGTGCACCTTCCTGTGTGTTTTGTCTTTACACCGTACCAATTACTGAGTCTTTGTTGAGGAAGAGCTACTGGGTGCATATCGACAGTGTCCCGGGCACGCCTCACAGCGCTGCACCACTTGTTTGTTTCCGCGGTATTTGTCACTGCTGTCATGGGCACACAACTGCGGTGCTGCACCTACTTTCAGTGAGGCTTTTCTCTTCGTTGGCGTGTTGGGCACGCCACAGCGCGTTGCACCTTTCTGGAGTGTGGCGAGTTTCTCGTACGGTGGTACGTCACGTCTCTGAGCGTCAGCGGTCGTCGGGATTTACCGTGTGAGCGGTGTGATGCCGAACGTATGGAATTCCTCAACAAGTCCGGTAACTGGTGTCTCGGTGTGAGACCTAGCACACACGAGAAGTCTAACAGTATGATATTTACAAGAAACTGTGTACAGAGGTTAGAGTCCTTGCATTGTAACTTGCCAAGTCTGCCGTGTTTTTTTTTTTTTGGTGTAAATTTTCCACCGTAAGTTTGTGTACATCCAGTTCCATCTCAGATGAGTAGCGACCGACTCAGCGATCGGCCACGGCAGAGACAGCAACATCCACCGAGTTGTCCCAGCGGGGCAGGACGGGGGAGTACGTATGGTAAACGGGTGTAGCCGATAAGTTGCATACAGTATTTTTATTAATTTCCATTACTAAGGCGATTGCAGCTAATTATATCTCGTCTAATATGTGTTCATTGTTTATTTGTGTGCGTCCGCCATGTCTTGAGCAGTTTCAGGGATCGATCGAGGCCTCTGGGATCCGAGACGGCGAGGGACGTGCAGTGGGGCCTGTAGATAGCGTAGTTGGTGAAGTTAAAAGAGTCGGCAGTAGTTGTGAGCATGCTCCAGTGACGGGTATGTCATAGGTGGGATTACGTACAGTATTTTAGAGTTACGGGTGGAGTACTTGAGCTTCTCTGTATCTTAATGAGTCGTACCCTGGTATTAACAATGGGCCCATAGGTTAAGTCACTATTCTTTACAATAAGCATTAATTATAGAGTCTCTCAGCAGAGTATAAGAATTTTGTGTTGTATTAGGGTAACAGTTCTATTCATGTAAATATTCGCCTCTATTAATTTGTTTTATCGAATGTACAAAATACGATCTTTACAAATTCCGAATGCTGTTTTAGTAAAAAGTTTTGAGGAGGCACTCTTTATGAAAGGTCGTAAGTATTGCGCAGGTACTGCGAACAGCGAGTGACTGCTGGACGAGAAGTGACGCTGCACGGTGGTCGGTGTGGAGTAAATGGAGGCCGAGCGGCAGGCAGACGCCTGAGCGAGGCGGCTGTCAGTCACGACACGCCCCGCCCCTCCGCGACGGCTCAGAGGCGAGTGCCGCCCACCTGCTGAGCGACGCGGCGGCTCACCTGGCCGACAGCCTCCGGTCAGCTGAAGGCGGACACAACCCCGGGATCCCACCTGGACGGGCGACCCCGTTGGCGGCTGGCCGAGGAGACAGCACGGCACCGCTCAGCGGTGACGCAGAAATGGGGACTCCACTGCAGGAGAGGTGCCAGACGACGAGGGCGTACTCTGACAGTGGCAGCACGGAGAGTCGCAGAGATCTCGTGAGGCGCGCTTATGACGGACGCCGTTTACCGTTCCTGCACCAATTTGCATAAATCACTATAATAGGCCGGACTGCACGCCCAAAATAGTTGTGTGCCGGGTATTGATGGACTGCAGTTTGTCGTGATTATGTTCTCTCCTACAGAGAGCAGTTCCGAGCAATCGGCCACGTTGATCGATCTGCTACCCTGGTTTCAGCCTCCATCAGACGAATCCACGAGTGTTGCAGTCACTCTAGGAGTAGAATCCCGTATTGCAATTTTTCGTTCTAGATAAGACCAAGTGTACTGTCTTAGGACGTCCAACTACCTGTCCTACGGCTCTGTCCCGATTGTTGCGGTCCTCAATACAATCAGAGCCCGTACGTGTGCTTGCCACCGTACCGCACTGTGCTGCACATCAACAATAGGCTGTCGTACCACCCCACGAGATTCTTGTCGATGGACAGTGCCGCTACAGAGAGTGGAGGATGACTGGAGCAACTTCCGGGTGCCGCGCCTGGTTCCCAGAAACATTAGATTGTTGGCCCACACCACCAGTCGCACTGCTTCCAGCTGGCGCCGCTTTCTCCACGCCAGGAACCACCATCCCGCTCCACAGACGAGTGTCGCAGTATTCGTGTGTTGAGTGATTCGTTGTGTGACGTTAGCATGCGAAGGACGTTACGGTCAACTGTTTTCTTTTTTTTTCTTTTCTTGCTCAGACAACTGCGTGAACACAGTAACATTCGTGCTTTTAGTGAAAACATTTTTTTTTTTTTTTTTTTTTTTTTTTTTTTTTTTTTTTTTTTTTTTTTTTTTTTTTTTTTTTGCCCCCCAAACTTTATTTCAGACACTAGAGATTGGAAATTCAATGTCAAATACATGTATATTTTTCTGCTTTATAGCTTTCAGTCTTCTTTTTTTATATGTACATGTTCATGTTAAAGATATCCTGGTTCCCTATCATCATGTCAGTTTGGAACAATTTTTTTTGGTGATGCACACTATGTTACATGATCTTCGATCACACAGCTACACTTACGAAATTTCTGTCTTTTTATGTACACTATATCTCTCTATCTCACTTATGTTCATGCCTGTCAATTGTCACTATGTGTACAAATTTCAATAGTTACAAAATGTTATACACAATAACATGCTAGCCGGCCAGAGTGGGCGTGCGGTTCTAGGCGCTACAGTCTGGAACCGAGCGACCGCTACTGCCGCAGGTTCGAATCCTGCCTCGGGCATGGATGTATGTGATGTCCTTAGGTTAGTTAGGTTTAATTAGTTCTAAGTTCTAGGCGACTGATGACCTCAGAAGTTAAGTCGCATAGTGCTCAGAGCCATTTGAACCATTTTTTGAATAATATGCTACTGTTACACGAGAGTATTTTTGTTTGTCTATGTGAGCGGAATATCTGTGGTTACAATTCTGGTTAATGGTGAATGGACCATCAGCCAATCGATCACTGTAAAATATTTATCATCCTTTCTGTTCAGGGAAACGGCGTGAGAGTGGTTAAACGTCTCAACCGTGAAGCATAGAGATATTGTTTGTCTTTTTGGCTTCATGCAGAAGTATGTGTGTGTTTGAGTTGGGCACCAGTAGCTAATTCTCAAATGTTACTTTAATGAGAAGCTTGCAGGTCCATTATGTCAACATTTTACTGCAGCTTCGAACTTAGCCTTCTGGCATGTGTTCAACATTTGTATGACTGTGTGAGTATGTCCATGTATGACAGTGGGCTCCCTGAGGGTGAATCTGTGTTGCGTGTGACTTATTCGTCAATGTGAGTAAGATGTTGGTGAAGCCATAAGAAAAATTCCACCGTTTATTTTATCATCAATTTCCAATTTAATGTGCCAGTTCGTTGTGACATTTTGGAAACTGTTTGGACCGATTCTTTCTGAGTGATTCACACACTACATTTGTCAAGTGAGTCATCCACTACCAAAAATAATCTAAATTGACTGGGGGTGGGGAATGAGAGGTTCTGTGCCGTCTTTTGCGTGTCTCCTCTCATTTTAATCAATTTTATTAGTGTTCTATGTCATTGCACGGTAGTAACAGACCGAATAAGGTTATTCTAGTGAGAGTATTTGTACTGAGTGCTCAAAAAATAATGTTCACTTGATTCCTATACGTGTTGGGTTACTTCCCTGGGTGTCTTGTGCGAGCCAACCATCGGAGGACGTGGCACATGGCATTTCCGGTTGGGGGCTGCACTTCCCTGAATCTGAGGGGTTCGTACAACAGGCTTAAGCCCCTGGTGGAACGACCTGCGAGACGTCTGAGTGTCGCCGCAGTTTATGTGTTTACCATTCCGGCGCGTCCGGAACGGAGATTCCTGGCACCGACTGACTGCATTCTCCTCTTGATTCTGACAATACTGGTGTCCACAAGTCTGGGTGCGACTGTCTGGCGCCAGATGGCCCGCGGTCTAGGCAGGTTGTTTTCGTAGCCAGTGAAACGGCAAGTTCAGTGGCCTCAGCTGAACAGCAGAGGCGTGACTGGTCAACTTAAACTGAGGCTGGTTGACGTCATAAAGCCCTGCTCGGAATTGCAGGGAACGGCCGTTATTGGCGCGAATGATGTTCCGAGCCAGTGTGCGGGAATTTTGGAATCAGCGGTTTCCGAGGAGAGTAGAGAGCTGGCTCCGCTCTTGCTTAGAATTCTCAGACAGCCTTCGCTGCCAGGGGTTGACACAGAGTCGCTGCACGGCACAAGTCGGCCCCTGCATCACCAGGACGCTGCCTGCCGACGGCGCGCTGCAGATTTCAGTACCGGTACAGCATTGTGCGGCTCCAGCATTGTAGGTCCTTATCAATACTGAATCACTCAGCAGCAAGCATGGTCACATTGTTAGAAGTCCACCTTGTTTGTTTCTCCATGTGATCCCCTCTCACTGCTAATTGCGATACTGCTGTATAGTCGGGAG
This sequence comes from Schistocerca americana, assembly GCF_021461395.2. Taxonomy (NCBI): domain Eukaryota; kingdom Metazoa; phylum Arthropoda; class Insecta; order Orthoptera; family Acrididae; genus Schistocerca; species Schistocerca americana. Next base: position 22,325 of record NW_025726676.1, read on the forward strand.
ATAAATATTTGATTCATTAGGACCTCCAGTCATTGTCGTCAGTCTATTGCATCACAGACAGTAGGAGCCCCTTGTTCTCGAGCCAACTCTTATTCTCATAATATTTCAGTAACCCTATTCTTTAACGAAGTGTCTGTGTCGATAATCATGTGAATTTATGTTCTGATGTATAATAAATCTCAATCTCATATTTAATCCGTATATCTTGTCGTACAGATATGCAGAATCCCATTTCCTGTTGTTTAATATGATAAAGTTCTCTTTTTTCTGAGTAGATTACTATTCTTATTAAATTATTGTGAGTGTGCACTCCTTATTTAACTAACTAGCAGGGGCCAACATCATTTTCTTCCATTACCATTGTGTGCATAATTAATTAGCTGGTAGATAAGGAGGGGTTCGAGTGCATGTCTCGTTCTCATGCAAAATTCGTCATAATTAGAGAGGTACAAACTCTTCTCCACTCGGCACCTCGCAAGATTTCATTAATGACTTACCTGTCACGACAACCCTATGATGGCAGACATCTGTAGCTAAATCTTTCTCTTTCGTGGTTGTTTATCGTTGTTGCCGAGAAAATTGCAGCATTCATGCACATAATGCAGTAAGTAATTCGGCTCGCCGTTTACTAAGTATTCAGTTTATAAGGTTAGTCGCAACAGGAATGGCTCGGACTGGAGCAGTTGCTTCCTGGACAATTGCATGACAGACGTAAGACTGCTATATCGTGTGAGCATTTTGCTCAGTCTTTACCTAAGAAAAATACCAGAATAGTAACAGTAATGGTCAGCTTCGCCATGAATTACAGGCATAGTTAAGTGTAGTTCATAAGAAGTAGTCTGATTCAATTGTGTGTAAAATAAAATGTGGCAACGACGATAACTTTAGTGAGTTTGTCTCTGCAGTGCGTAGCTTTAAATCTGGGTTTATGTAATAGCTGTTAACTCAGTCCCACTACCTGTATCAGATTTAGCTGACGCACGCTAGACAGCATTGTTCCAGAAATGAAGAAATAACACGTCCATGTTTCATTTTTCAATACGCCTTAAAAGGGCCAAAAGGAACGAAAAATAAGCCACCAGTTAATTAACAAAATTATGTGGAGCAAATGTTCCAACTGACCACGGTTCATGCTGGCATAGCGCCTTAAATACTCAACTGCGACCTCTACATTCCTTCACTTGATGCTTTGGCTTTTGGTCAAATTGTGGTTCCGCACCCTGTATATGCCAGACAATGCGTGACAGAATGTTGGTCAAATGCTCAGGAGTCAAGTACACCTAACCTTTGGTGCAAAGTGCTAACAAAGGCAAAATGACGGTTGCGTTGGTAGCTATCAGTAACTTTAAAATTCAGCAGACAATAAGTATGATGCGTTTGACAAAGGCGCTAAGAAAATAGATGTATAATACAAAGAGTCCTCTAGTAAAGTAGTAAATGTGTAAACGTCGTGGCATGAGTGTCAGTCACGCTGTTATGGGGCAACACATGAGACCCTACGGAATCGGTATTACTGATAGCAGAGACTGTGCACCGCTGGTCGATTGCCAAAGCATTGAAAACGAAACAAAACTTTTAACTGATTTGGTCACATCGATCCTATCACCATGCGTAAAGACGGTATTTTTTAATATCGTCTGTGATTCAGTAGTGATGAACGAGAGACTGTTCAATACGGTGATATTAATTTCTTTTTGTATCTCTATATGTACCTAAAACATATGGGCAATGACCTAAGGTACCACGCAGACGTCGACCAGAATTCAATATTTGCTGCGATTTTCCACGTAGCCTATTTACTGAGCTGTCAAGGTGAACGGTACGACAGATACGACGTTTACACCGGACACAACATTCAGAAGGCGAAAATTTCGGAAACCGTTTTTCTCTACTTATGTTTACATATTAAACCTTGACAGGTTTTGCTAGTCCTTATTACGAGATTCATAATTTTTACGAGTATCGTCTCTGCAATGCAACTGTCCTTGGTACAGCGAACTTATTGGTGTTTTCCTAATATGGAGAGGAGACATTAACAATTATTGGTGGGTATGGATTTCTTACGTACGCCAGTGAAAATATAAGGAAGAGGGGAAGGAGGAGATTGCACGTAATGGCATGCTCAAAAGTACTATCCACGTCCGTTAAAGTGTTGGAAGGTGCTATATTGAGCGTCCAAAGTTAAGCTTACCGGTGCACGGTTGTGAATTAAGTGCAGATATAAGTTGAGCAGCAATTTGTTTTGCGGCTTTGTGGTATAGACTATTCAAACACGATGGAGAATGGACGGTATACTTGACAAGAGGTTACAAAAATCATAACTCTACGTGTTTCCACATTGTCAACAAGCCAAATACGGGCCTGTTTTTATATACGACCGGAAAGTGCAGGAGACCACAGCACCATATCGGGAAAGAAGATGTCGCAGCGATGTAAACATGTCGTCCACACGGTTCAGGCGATCCTTTTGCTGAATCAGGAGACAGAGCGATTAATAATTATATAGTTGGTAGCTGTAGCCAGGAGAGCTAAAACCAGGCGGAAAGATGTCCGCCGTTTGCGTTTTCAAGGTGTATTAGGCGTAAACTAGACCAAAAATGGAAAAAAATCCTTCTTCAGTATGGTCACTCGATTACTGGGTTGGCGCGTTTGTCAGGGCAGGATCGCTCGTAATGAGTGAGTCGCGAGTGTCGATGTTACGACGTCACCATACTGTCAGCGATAGACGCCCTCCCGAGATCTGAATATATGTAACACCACTGAAGCGAAGGGAACAGTTGATTCTGGGAAGCCCGCCATATTTCTAACATTTTCCCTCGTTTGATACTTGCCTAATCTGAGCGTAATATTTCGCTAGGCGTTGTACGGAAAACTATTTGGAGCACTGTTAAAACGAAATATCGAGGAATAGACAGATTCCTTTCTATAAGGAAAGGGCTTTACTTTTTCTGTCATCATAGAGGCCGCACAGATCAGATTTCGCAAACATGATTTCAACCTGTACAGTGGCTGTTCTGCAGAGCAGTTCGTCGAATCAGCTGCTTCCCGACTTTGGGGAACAGCGTCGCAGACGTCGACACCTTGTCTGGCAGCACGGCGATAGTGATGCGGAGACGGAAAAAAAAGGCGATGGACCTTTCTGAATTAATCCTGAAGTGCTACTAAAGTTCATCTCGACAAGAGCACGGACCTGGCACAAGAATGCCGTCGCGAGAAACACCGTTCCCAGCTGTAACGGAATGTTCCGGCCTACAGCTGTTTTCACAGCAATTTATTGTAAACACCGGGCCATTTTAATTGTCCGTTTACGCGACCGTGACGAATTACAGCGCGGTGAAGTAGAAAGAACTGCGATTACGATGATAATCCCAAGGCTTTTCTTAGCAGTAATTTAATCGAAAGAACATAACATTTCTTACTGTGTTTTCTGTGGATTAAGGGAGACAACGCTATGCCGTTTCAGTCTGTCCCCTAAGCAATGAAACTAAAAGACAGATTTGCCCCGAGTGGAGAAATCGCTTCATCGTATCGCTAGTACGGACGACCTCCACATTCAGCCATTGAGAAGAGTCTGCTATCGACGCTTCCTCAGCTCCCAAATAGAGCAGTGCACACACCTAGAGGTGAGTAACATACACGGTAATGAATGACTTCGTTAAATATACTGATATCAGGTTTCTTTTTTTTCTGGTCTCTCTATAAACCTACGGCACAAGAGTAACATACTCTGTGTCGCACGGTGGTGGTACGTGCAGGTACGGCGAAGTATAATCTGTCGAAACAAAGAGATGCCATCAGTTTCTTCTGACCAGAAGACATCGTAGCTTCATATACTACAAATACGTTACCGATTCTGAGTAAACTGAAAGCACCTAAGTACTTCCTCCAGAACCGTATCTGCAGTGGCTCCAAAACTTTAACAGTAGCAGGAAATTTCAATACTTACGTCGAAGCATCGGTCTGGACGAATCAGAAGAGTCCTATTGTCTGTGTCATGTAAGAAGGCGTCCCAATTTTCAGCTGTTCTCCTCATCCCCTCCACTAGCCACTGGCGGCCACTAATATTCATGCTCTTTCCGAGCGGCTAGCAGCGAGTTCCAGCAGAGAGCGAGAATCTCGCTCCTACGTGCAGCACTGTTGCCGCACTTCGCCACAACCGAACTGTCCATCCAACTATTCAATTTTTTTCTTTCCTTTATTTTCTTGCAGCAATACAGCTGTGAATGTGTATCTCGTAAATGTTTAAGAGCGATTAAAAAAAAAAAAAGTCATATGACGGCAATAAACGTGAAGTGCATCACAAGCAGGCGAGGCGGATTATTTAACTCATTTATAACTTTTTCAAACGTGAATTTAAAAGCGCGTCTCCTACGGTTGATATTTGAAAGCACAACAATGGCCCCCAGAACCATGTGGAGTCGGCAAAGAACTGTTAAAGCGAATTGTAAAGGGAAGTGTCAAGACTGTCGGAACTGTAGAGACAGTTGGTTTCGTGTCGTCGGAAAGCATCGAAATCGCAAAGAACCTGTAACACAAATGGATAGTTTTAACAATGATGTTTTAAAGAGATCCGTGTGAATGATGAATGCCTGACATAACAGAAACGAGTTACAATTACGCAGGCTTCAATGGTAAGCGCTTCGTCAAGGTAAAGAATTTTTAAAGACATTGGTTCCAGATACCTTAAGAAGAGAGTTTTTAGTTCAGACAAATGATAGAGGTGCAGCACGAACTACATCCCATATAAAGATTCACGATACAAGAGAAGCAGGTAGGTCAACAGTGTATTACCTTGATGAAACATGGGTCAATTATAATGATTCCAAGAAGATATGCTAGAAATTATTGATGGTACTGGCGGTTTTAAATTTCTCATGGGGATAGGTTTTCGGACAATTACTATGCAGGCTGACTCTTCTCGTTTTATTTCTGAGAATAAACTTGTATTTACGTGCAAGTAAAACAGCAGTGATTACCATTCTGGATGAACGCTTCCAGCCTCGTGATGTGATTCACAATTCTTGTCATAGCTCGCTTCGAAGTCGGTCATTGCCAATTATAGTTAAACTGTTATAGAAAAAACATCAAGTACAAACACCTGAAATGTGGATATTTTTCCCCAGCTTAAAAATTAAAATAGTAAGCATCGTATAATCTAGACTCGTGTCGATCTTCTGCAGCTCGTTAATTTATACTGTACCAGTCACGTGACAGAACGTTCACACACGACTTCCTTGCACATGAATGTGGTCACACCATTTTGCGTTTACTCACGTGTCACTGTCATTGTAGCCACATGGAATTAATTTGGGCAAAGGGTGTTAAGACTATGTGGAAGAAAAAGAAACAAAACATTCAAGGTACGATACAGTGAATCGCTTGTACATGAGGCAATAAGCAACGAGGCAACAGACAACATCCCACCTGTACTGTGGGCATAGTCTGTGTGGCATGCTAGGAAGAAGAAATTGACAGGGAAACGATGATTGATATAAGACTTGAACCTATCATCATAAATTTAATACCAGATTGTTCACAAACAGACTCAAACACAAGTGAAGATGGTATTTCAATGTAGACTTTGGAACAAAGTAATATTTCTTAGTTTTAAAGACTCATGGCTTAAAAATGTGTTTGTCAACAGATCAGTTGCATACATAATAATGAGAAATTCCTAGCCTTTCTGATTAGGACTTGTATCCTTTCAATTATGCAAACCACAAATGTATTGCCCAAGAAGAAGTTAAGCTTCTCCCACCGTATTGTAAACCTCTGTCATTTTCAAGTCACTTACTGGACAGGGCTCAAAAATGACAATGATGGTTACCTGTCGACATATCGGTAGTTTTCGATGTTATCGGTCAGATTCCCTGGAGTTATTGCCAGGTGGAGCTTAATTTTTTGCTTGTTCAATTGATTATCGATGCGGTCTCTCACTGTAACATCTAACGTGTTAGTTTACACTCACAATGCCCGTTAACAAAGAAAAATATGACAACTTACTGACCATTCTTACGGTAGTCTTTTACATTAGTCTTTTCTTCCACTAATTCTTTTTTTACACGCACTGATTACACTCAACTACCCTCAAACACACACACACACCACACACACACACACACACACACACCTTAGACACAGAGCAGAAGCAGTTGTCAAGCAGATATAATGATTTCGGTTTGTGCTCGAAGTTAATTTTGTAGTGTACTAAATTTCTACTTATAATGCATTTATAATCGCAATAAATGGTAATTATTGCAAGCAGTTTCAATGTCGTTTTGAGAAAAATGGTACTTCACTTCTTCACAAAACTGTGTCAGCTGTTCTCGAACATTTACTATTTCCCTCGTAGATTTGAACCTATAATACTCGCTTTTGTGTGGCTTTTCGCGTAACTCACGGCGGAACTGCTCGTGTTTAATACATTCTCTTTAACAATTTGGATCGATACGAACATTAGGGATGGCGAATAGTGTGTTAAATTAGCGCGTCGAGTGTTTAATAATTTATTATTTATCGCCTTGTTACAGTCGTTTAATCGCTGATACCTTGAGCGAGAATAACGTGCAACGAACAGAAAATAGTGCCACATGCAGTCGGGCCGTGTTTCGATGTATCAGTGTCGATTCCTGCAGATTTCTCGTACCACAGTTGTTGGAAACGTAAACCACGCCTTCCTGGTTACGTCACTGCAACGAAATAACCAATGTTCGTAGAGGACGCAAGTATGCGAAAACCACCAAACAGTCAGCACTTCGGACTGAGTGAGTTTCAGTGCGACACGGCGTCTGTTGCCACTGATTCCAGCAGCCGTGGCTGTCTGTAATTCTGGACCGCCAGCCGAGAGTGACAGCAGGTTGCCTCTGTTGCGCCTTGCAGTGCTGACAGAAGTTTATTTTTCAACATTTCGCTTAATTTGGCCGAATTTGAACATCTAAAATGTTGTAAAGTACTCATTCAAAGGTATAACCTGCCGTTACGGCTTTCACACAGTAAGAAAAGTATCACAGTTGTAAACTCAAGGCGTGTCGCACGGCGCTGAAATACGCGAACGTTATTCACCCAGTTTTGAGCACTTGGCGACTTCGAACACACGTTAAGAATAATTTCAAAGCGTTCCTAAACTTTTTCTCGCTTACATACTTAACGTCAGGTATTACAGACGTTAACTCGTCTGCAAAGTAATCAGACGTCCGAAGTTGTTTAGTGCGTAGGCATTCCGAATCCTGTACTCCACTCGCGAATCAGAACTCGTGACGTCATGCCGACATGTTTCTGACGATGAAACGCAGCACTTGTGTTTATTTCAGTATTTTTACAGTTTTCTGGAATTTAGGTTGTGATGCACGAGCGATCTGTTGCTTTCCCCAACCTACGTTAGACTGAGGCGAAGATTTGGTTGCTTGTTGGCAAATTCTTGAAAATTTATCGTAATGTTTGCGTTTCATGAAATAAAACTTCCTTATTCTTTTTTATCGTTCTGTGACGTCACCTTTCGTTTGTGATTTGCTGATCAAAGAGAAGCGATCACACACCACAATTTTTTTGCTCTGTACAAGTCTGCAGCGCCAGCCGGAATGACCGAGCGGTTCTAGGTGCTACAGTCTGAAACCGCGCGACCGCTGCGGTCGCAGGTTCAAATCCTCCCTCGGGCATGGATGTTCAAAATGGCTCTGAGCACTATGGGACTCTAACTGCTGAGGTCATAAGTCCCCTAGAACTTAGAACTACTTAAACCTAACTAACCTAAGGACAACACACACATCCATGCCCGAGGCAGGATTCGAACCTGTGGCCGTAGTGGTCGCTCGGTTCCAGACTGTAGCGCCAGAACCGCTCGGCCACAAGCGGCCGGCGGGCATGGATGTGTGTGATGTCCTTAGGTTAGCTAGGTTTAAGTAGTTCTAAGTTCTAGGGGACTGATGACCACAGAAGTAAAATCCCATAGTGCTCAGAGCCATTTGAACCCAACTCTGCAGTGCTTTGTCTGGCTGTCACGTGTTATTATTTGCCTCATAAGAGACAAAGCAACGCATGAGAGGTCTTTGAGACGCGTCATGTTCTCTGCGGCTTGTTGTGCAGAAAAGTTGTCGCAATCGTGCTTGCGCATTAGTCGTATCTTAACGTGACCAAAGAATGAATGATGGTGATTGAATGTCACTTGCCAACTTCTTTATCTGACGTTCAAATGACACAATTAAAGTGCAGTGTAAATTTTTATATGCGGCCTATAACGACGGCAGCATCTAGATTTAATTTGTGCCATTTCCAGTGCAATATTTGCGAGGATCGAGGTAGATTTGCTATTAGTTTCCGTCAGAGCACTGAATCACGTCGGAATTACATTTGTGGAGGCATTTGCTAATTATATTTGACTGAAACCTATAGCAAATATTATTTTGTTTAGGCAGATACTGCTACAGAAGCCTTACCCTTTACTGATGGTAAGTCACTGTTTGGGAATTATCGGTAGCCACTGACGTCAGATTTACCGACATTTTAGCATGATAAAGTACTGAAAATCTTGAAGACTTCTGAAATGTCGTGTATCATTTAGACTACATATCGTCATAAAACGCAAATTTGAGTACCAAAACTGTGAAATTGCTAACTTTAACTTCGCAAACAGGTAGATCAGCACAGCAACTGTCCAGTTTGCTCCCCGCATCCAATCGCAGCACAGGACGCGTGATGTCACATAAAAGTGACTGTCTTCACACGTGAGGGACGGGATGATTAAATAAAAGTTCCACGAATTTTATGAATAATGCGTAACCCGAAATCTGAGCTCCAAATGGCTCTCACTTTCGTGACACTGTAGTGTGTGTGTGTGTGTGTGTGTGTGGTGGTTTCCGTTTTTATACTCGGCTATCACAAAACATGCAACGCAGTTGGAGCACCGTAATGAAGACCTGTCCAAAACGTCTCGTGGGTAGCGAGATCAGTTGGCTGAATTGTCGGGAAATGTGACGTTGACGGATGAAGAGTGGCCGCACCCAGAACAGTTTCAGAAAAAGGCCGCCATTTAATCGAGAATGTGTGGAATTCGCTCTCTGAGGCACACATCGATTGCCCATAATAACGGAGTAAGATCGCTGGTGACTTACGAATGTGTAAAATGTTTCTGGGTGCTTTTAATTCTTCACGTGTTCTGTCCACCAGCAGAATCTTTGACAGTGTGGTGTCTCACACGATACTTGGGCTGGCAGTAACGGCACTATACCACTGGGTGCTCATAATCTGAAGTTGAGCCACTCACAGGGGTCCAGTGTGGACTGTAACTATTGTATGGTAGCGAAACTTGGTATACTAAAGCCCCCTTGCGGAACCTGGAAAGGAATTATTTTCGATTTTGGCCACCAAATGGCTCTATCAACGGAAGAAAGACGTATAGGAATGTTTCCATATGTAATGGATTGGCAACGGAACGTGGGCAGGAAGGGTCAAACAAGTGACAAAGGCAGAAGGTAGGTCTTGCTATTAACCGCCAGGTTCAAATGGTTCAAATGGCTCTGAGCACTATGCGACTTAACTTCTGAGGTCATCAGTCGCCTAGAACTTAGAATTAAACCTAACTAACCTAAGGACATCACACACATCCATGCCCGAGGCAGGATTCGAACCTGTGACCGTAGTGGTCGCTCGGTTCCAGACTGTAGCGCCTAGAACCGCACGGCCACTGCGGCCGGCTAATTAACCGCCAGCTGCACTACTTGTTCAGTATGAGAACCGAAGACTTCGGCGAGACGTTGCACAACGACAGAATCGCACCTGGTAACTAAAATCGGAACTGATTTCCTCCGGCGCAAACTGGTTTCGAATTAACGCCTTAGCATACCTGCCAAGTTTCGTTGCCATACGGTAATTACAGACCACAGTGGACCTCGGTGAGTGGCTGCATTTTACTTACGACCACCCGGTACTTCCATGCCTCTGCTGAAGGAAAAAGCGATTCGCGAAAATTTCGCTGTCGCATTTGTGGCCCATTTGGTCATAAACCATTTAGTAGTTAGCCAGTTAAAAAAAGTTTGCAGTTGTCTGACTTCCGTCTTGTTTCACCTTTTTGAAGCATCAACACTCCTTAGGTTCTGCAAATACCCGTCTTCCCAGTACAGGCGACTGTCTAAACTGGAGCAGGTCGCAGCTACCGATAGGGGGCGTCGACATTGCCCCGTGGCGTAATGATGTATTCTGTGACGTCATATATACTTACGGATACAACAGAACGCGGTGATGTTTTCATGGCTGCTATATTACGCATTTTTTCTGATATAGGTGGAAAAGTGATGTGTTGCATAGCCCGAGGTCTAGGCTGGGTTGACAGGTTACAGTACCGTCATCAGTTAGCGGAGCCAAAGAAATGGAGTGTTACAGTAACGATAATTCTTGCTGTGTCAGATATTTTATGCACGTTACATTTCGACGAGTGTCTTATATCCGTTTTGATGTCGTCATGGATCCTAATACAGTTGGAAGGGCAGGTTCAGTATTTTTCAGCATTGGGCACAGTTCGTAGCTAGTGTAAACAAACGTACGTTTACACCTGTGTAAATTTGCGTGTGCACAAGACGGACGCAGCCTTCGCACAAAGAGGCATCGGTGCAGCCAGCCTCGTACGCCTGTTGACACGTGGGCGCGGGCAGTCGACACGTCCCAGGCGAATACAGGCCGTGCTGTCCCGTCCACGGTTTTGTTTCGTTTGCTCTGTTTTGCTGCGCCGCACTATTAAGTTCTAGTCTTTCGTGCGCTTTCAAATTTTTGTTAACCCATTGGCCGAGTGGCCTAAAAAGGAACAAATGGATCTGAAGAATATTATCGTGCATACTTATGACTCGAGTTATCGGTATCATCTAGTGTGTCTTCTGAATGGTATAATGGATAATCGAGTTGAACTTTTTACTGCTAATGTTATGAGGAAACGTGCTTTCCAATGCAGTGGCAACGCGTACCAATTGCTAATGGCCTTTTGAATAATATTCATGTTGATTTGAGACACACTATGTAGTGCCTGTTATCTATCGCTGCATTCTCGAAAACAAACAGCATGAGAAACTAGGCTGTAGTAAAATTATAAAGATTACAACTTAATTAGAGCAGTCAACTACGAATATGATATGGAAAGTTTATTTACACAAAACCATTGCCGGTTGCCGATTTTCAAAAACAAGTTGTTAGGTGGCTTTCAAAAGCTGATCAGTACTTTGAAAGGTGGCTACACTGAGCCACTGCGCCAGAGATTGCGCCAAAGAGTACTATTAAGCCGCCTCCACAGTGCCTGTTAAGAACTCGTGGCAGTCAGTGCTTATTGAGAACTCGTAGTAGTCAGTGCGTGGGGAGAGCTCGTAGAAGACAGTGCGTGGGGAGATGTGCTAGTGGGCACTGCTTGTCGTGAAGTCGGAGTGAGATGTGATAGTGGAGAGTGTTGTTCCATGTTTTATGCAGTTATTTGATGGGAGAGATAGCAGATGTTATTCTAATGGAAATACTGTAACGATCAGAGTGCTTTTCGTCAATATATATGAAGGTAAAATATTGCGTGTTTTTTCATTAATTCCATGTTTAAAATAATGCGTCATTACAGGTTCAGTCAACAAAGCATCTGGCGTGTGTTCTTGTATTAGAGTGTAATTCTGGTTTTCTTGCGTAATTATAGTTTTTCTAATTTTCTTTTATCACGTCAATATAATTGGTATTTAAAATTCTTGTCTTGTTGAAGAAGAACCGTGCCAGATGTGCGTTGAGTCACACTCCCACATACAGAACAGTTACTCTTGTGCTTATTGGTTTTGTAGGTTTTATAGTTGCTGGGGACTTAATTAATTAACTGTGTTTACGAAAATTTTCTTTCATTGTTTGTTGCAGTCAGATTGCGTAATAATTCTAGTCAGGGCCAACCGTTTACGAGACACAGCGTAATCGGACATACAGCTACTAAAAACAAAAAACTAAAAGTATTTTCAATAATATTTAATTAAGCCCCCATGCACGTGGCGACAGCTGCTTCGGATCGTCCCTTGGAATCTTCTGATTGTGAAAATAGTAGACTGTAGTATTGTTGTAGTAATTTGTAGTTCAGTAATTGTAGTCTGTATTGAATGTGTAGATTCGGTAATTGTCATTCTTCTAATGGTATTTTTTTCTCAGAATTTGATTTGTTGTCTTGTTTACGCGTTTGACAATTTAGTGCAATTATTTCAATTGTTCGATTGATCGTGTTTGAGGGAGACATTGCATGTAAATGGTATTGTTGGAGATAAGGAGTCATTGTGTGTGATTTTCGAACAGTGACGAATTTTTTTTATGTTTCGCAAATGATTACGCGATCGATGAAAAAGGCAAAAATGATGGATAGTGAGAATGACGAAATTGTTAACATGGCGAACTCGCCAACAGAGGAAAACAGTATGATGGATAATGAAGTGGAAAACAATGTAATAAGTCGGGAAAATAGTCCGGAACCATTTCAAAATTTTTCGCAATCAGATAATTTACAGAATACGAGATTAACGATAGAAGATTCTGAAATAGTATCGAACACAGATAGCTTTATGACTATGCAGAAGGAAGTTAGTTTTGCGGGAAATGTTCGGGGCGAAAAGAATTTTGAACCATTAAATATGGAGCAGTTGATGGGTGCAATATTAAATTTGGGATCTGAATTAAAAACAGTGGCAACACGTTTAGAAACACGGATGGGAACAATGGAAACACGGATGGGAACAATGGAAACTCGGTTAGGATCAGAATTTAAAACAGAGATGGGAACTTTGGAAACACGGATAGATTCACGAATAGGGACATGTTTCAAAAATATGAAAGATGAATTAAAGAAAGAAATCAGAGAAGAAGTACAACCAATTTTGAATGCTCACAATAATAGATTAATTGCAGTAGAAATCAGACAAAGGGAACAGGATAGAGAACAGGAAGAAAGAGATCGCGTGATAGTACAGAAATTTTCAGAGTTAAATTTACAACGTGCAAAAGATAAGGAAGAAATATTTGAGAGAATCGAAGAATCCGTGCCAAATGACAGATTAAATAACCTAACACAACAATATGAACAGTTAACTACTAAATGTGTCAATACTGAAACCCGAGTCACGACACTTACGGAAGACGTAAATAAACAGAAAGAACAAATAGGTGACTTGTCGGAAAGAGTTGAGGAGATTTCAGATAAATTGACAAATCTTAGTTTACATGGGGACAGAGATTCGGATGATACAGCTCCATTACCATTCGCAGAAACCGAAGAGTACCAGAGCATAAATAAACATGGTGAAAATCAGGGAAAATTTAATGAACGCGTTAAAAGGGAAGTTGAGGCATTACGAAAGCAAGTCAAACAGATCGAAGGCGAAATTGTAGGAAAAGATAGCAGAAGAAATTTAGAATCACAGGTAGCAGAGGGGTTTGAAGAAAATAATTTGTTTCATTTACGGGATGCAACAAGAGAGCGCCAGGCGCGCGAACTTGACAATAGTCAACATTGGGACTGGCACAGACGCGGTAGGTCTTTGTCGCCACGAGGCGAAAACTTTGACTATAAACACATTTTGACTGTTCGGAAATTTAAGATCTTCCGCAATTCTAAGAATGACATACATCCATGTTCATGGCTAGATCAATTTACGTACGCACTTCCGCCAGATGTGCCACTAAGACACAAACTGGAAATTATGTGCGGCTATTAAAGTCCTCAGGGGATTCACTACTCTAAGTGAATATGTGCCGTAGCGAGCATAGGGCCCCGAGCTGTAGTGGTGCTATTTCCCTTTTAGTTTTCTCTACCGCTGCCTACTCTTTTACTATTCTTTGCATCTGTCAAACCAACTCTTCGACTATCAATCTATCTAGAGAGTAAGTAAATAATAACCGGATTTAACTAATTTACCCAAAAGTGGTTTCGGAAATTACCATGTGGAGTTACTGTACCTTCAGCAGCATTCATTGGTAGCTTAAATGAAATTTTACCTGTTTATCTTCGTACCAATATTACTTCATATGTTGCCGATATTCTTATTGCTAAATGTTCTTGGAGTGAACACAACAAAATTTTGGATTCATTATTACGTATTTTTGCACGAGTTGGCATTACTGTGAACTTGGAAAAATCTGAATTTGGTCGTTCATAGGTGAAATTTCTCGGTCACATTATTTCTATAGAAGGTATTCTTCCTGATCCAGAAAAATTAAACGCTGTTCGTAATTTTGCTGTTCCTACCACAAAACGTGAGTTTCGTAGTTTTCAAAATTTTTGTGGAACGATATACTTTTGAAAAATTTTTATGGAATGACATACTTTAGAGAACTAACAGCTAGATGTAAACATGCGGAGAGTACAAGGATACCGCGCTGTGTTTTGGCGGCGGCACATACTCAAAGCAACAGTCAAGTCTGCGCGCCGCACAAGGCAGTCGTGGACCGCGAACAATTGCTTCCTACGTCACGCGCCTACAGCTGATCGAGCGCTCAGTGCGAATGCACTGACAGCCGTAAACAAATACACAGTTTAATTTTTCCGACTAAATTCAGTATAAAGCTATAGTGACTTGATGAATTATGTTATTAACATTCAGTATTTTTCAGGATACGGTTCTATAAAATATTTAAGAACTTCAGGTAAACTCTGTGTGTCTCCGACGTTAAGAGGACTTGCTATCGAGAAATTTTCAGGAAGAATGTAATTTCGATGAAGAAACTAATAAACTAAAAAGGGTAACTATTAATTGAGTTCATTTTTCAGGTAACATATTTCCACTTAGGTACGTACTTTAGACGTAATTTGCTGCTCGCGATTACGTGATTCATACTTTGTGCTAATTTCATGTTCTATGAATTTACTTGTGAAGCGACGTGATTGCGTACGTTAACTGATTTTGACAATGATTATTAATGAACTGGGTTGTAACTTGTGTATATTATGCATCGCTTGGCTGCACTGCTTTTTTTCACCGATGTCATATTTTTTTTTAATTATGTGCCTGCTGTGCTTATTTATTTAAATTATAATTGTCACCTGATTAGTTGTTCTGATATGTATGTAAGTTATACTTTGTAATTTATCTGCTTGCGCCTTCATGTTTACTTATTAAGATTACATATGAACATTTATTTGCTTATGCTGATATGATGCTAATGACCTGTTTGCTGCTGTGCGTATGGATTGCATATTTATACATTTCTGTTTGTTGTCATAACTACTCTTTAATTTGGTGTATAGAAATGCTGATACACTGTGTATAAACATAGAGTTTAGGTCACACTATTGTATTAATTATAGATTGTTCGCTTGGCAGAGCCTCGTTGTAAGAATTGTGCTGCATACACTTGTTGACATTCTGTTCTCTACTGGTATATTTACTCGCTATTGCTTGTTTCGCTTACGCTCAGTGCCTTATATTTTTAAGATAAGAAAATGAACTGCTATAATTCGACGAACGACATTGGTACAAAGAACTTCGTTGAGGTCACATGAGCTGGAGGTTTTATGGAAGCTGCATAAATTTATGCTAATAGGAAGGAAGCTAACGACATGACATACCAATACTAGGTTTAGACCATTAACAGTTATTACACTGCATTTTTCGTGAGCAATTGAAATAGCAAGTGACACTTGACACAAAAATACTCCACATGTTTGCTTCTGCCATAATTCTTGAAGTGGTGTACACACTGTGAAATATTATGATTATTCACACTCCGTAATCGTACTTAATTACTGAGAGTTATTCGAACTAAGTCTGTTAGAGGTCATGTATGCATTTCTTTGTTTATAATTCATAATGAGTAGAAGATTGGGCTCAGATGGATTACACAGAGGTTGTGTGTTGACAATGTGTCTTCGGATTGTATGGGATGATGAGGTTTGCATTAGGATTTTATCTGTACTTGTTCGAGGAGACTGACTAGAGGTAAGAGTTGTGTTGGAAGTGAGGTGATATTGGCAATAAGGTTCATATTTATCGACGTATTAAAGAGGTATTATTGAGGTATAGAGATTATATGAAGTTGATGATTATTGGAGTTTTTGTGGACAAGAGGTAAGGTAAATGATATTGATGATAAGAGTTATATGTATCGACGTAAGAAGTATTAGTGAAGTATTGAGATTATGTGATGCTGATGATTATTGGAGTTTTGGTGTATAAGAGGTAAAGTAAGTGAGGAGCATATTTTTTTTTGTTGGTCTTATGGAACAAGGAGGATGAAGATAGCAGACTAGAACACTAAAGTAGAAGGAAGATAGTCTATACACACACTTTGTTAAATCACTAAGCAGTATATACTTTTTTTTGAAGAGAGGAAGTATTTGCATATCTTGGCTCACTGACAGTTGTTCAACAACAGTACATTTGATCTGGCTTGGCAAACATTGGTCTTGACATGATGACTATGACATTGACTTAACTATTATTGACTGTTATACATTGCTGCCACTACTACTTGATACACATGATGAACATCAAATTTTGACAGAATTGCATTTACACAGTTAACACTATTCAATTACACAGTAGTACTTAATGTGAATGAAAGATGAGTGAGTGTGTTTTCCTTTCCTAATCCTACCGACCTATCTCGTAAATATTATTTTATTTGTTTGTAGTGGCTTGTACTGACACCCATAAATATTATAGGTTTACTGATATTTGAGTATTTGTGACAGTTAATATGACAATTATCTGATGTCATATTTGTGTTTATTAGAATTTGTATGTTTAGTGTAAGAGCATTGTAAAAGCATTTGTATGTGCATTCAAACTATTGTTCATGCCTGAACTGTCAGATTAGTGAAGGTGAATATTATGGACTGTTACCTGCACTTTTTTCAACGTAATGTGTGACACTTAGGAATGATTAATTTCAGCTGTTGAACTGTGTTATCAGTGATAGTGAATATTATGGACTGTTACTTGTACTTTTTCTTTGGTGTCACTAGGACATGTTTAATTTTTGCTGATGAACAGTGTGATTAGTATGTGCATTCAAACTATTGTTCATGCTTGAACTGAGTGATCGGTGATAATGAATATCATGGACTGCTGTCTGCACCTGCTCAACATTGATGGGTGCAACTGATGGACTGTTTCTGCTGAAATGATGTCACTTGTTGGTGTCTGCACCTGCTCTCAACATTGCTGGGTGCAACTGATGGACTGTTTCTGCTGAAATGAAGTCACTTGTTGGTGTCTGCACCTGCTCTCAACATTGCTGGGTGCAACTGATGGACTGTTTCTGCTGAAATGATGTCACTTGTTGGTGTCTGCACCTGCTCTCAACATTGCTGGGTGCAACTGATGGACTGTTTCTGCTGAAATGATGTCACTTGTTGGTGTCTGCACCTGCTCTCAACATTGCTGGGTGCAACTGATGGACTGTTTCTGCTGAAATGATGTCACTTGTTGGTGTCTGCACCTGCTCTCAACATTGCTGGGTGCAACTGATGGACTGTTTCTGCTGAAATGAAGTCACTTGTTGGTGTCTGCACCTGCTCTCAACATTGCTGGGTGCAACTGATGGACTGTTTCTGCTGAAATGATGTCACTTGTTGGTGTCTGCACCTGCTCTCAACATTGCTGGGTGCAACTGATGGACTGTTTCTGCTGAAATGATGTCACTTGTTGGTGTCTGCACCTGCTCTCAACATTGCTGGGTGCAACTGATGGACTGTTTCTGCTGAAATGATGTCACTTGTTGGTGTCTGCACCTGCTCTCAACATTGCTGGGTGCAACTGATGGACTGTTTCTGCTGAAATGAAGTCACTTGTTGGTGTCTGCACCTGCTCTCAACATTGCTGGGTGCAACTGATGGACTGTTTCTGCTGAAATGATGTCACTTGTTGGTGTCTGCACCTGCTCTCAACATTGCTGGGTGCAACTGATGGACTGTTTCTGCTGAAATGATGTCACTTGTTGGTGTCTGCACCTGCTCTCAACATTGCTGGGTGCAACTGATGGACTGTTTCTGCTGAAATGATGTCACTTGTTGGTGTCTGCACCTGCTCTCAACATTGCTGGGTGCAACTGATGGACTGTTTCTGCTGAAATGAAGTCACTTGTTGGTGTCTGCACCTGCTCTCAACATTGCTGGGTGCAACTGATGGACTGTTTCTGCTGAAATGATGTCACTTGTTGGTGTTTGCACCTGCTCAACATTGCTGGGTGCAACTGATGGACTGCCTCTACTGAAATGAAGTCACTTGTTGCTGTCTGCACCTGCTCAACATTGCTGGGTGCAACTGATGGACTGCTTCTACTGAAATGATGTTACTTGTTGGTGTCTGCACCTGCTCAACATTGCTGGGTGCAACTGATGGACTGCTTCTACTGAAATGATGTCACTTGTTGGTGTCTGCACCTGCTCAACATTGCTGGGTGCAACTGATGGACTGCTTCTACTGAAATGATGTCACTTGTTGGTGTCTGCACCTGCTCAACATTGCTGGGTGCAACTGATGGACTGTTTCTGCTGAAATGATGTCACTTGTTGGTGTCTGCACCTGCTCTCAACATAGCTGGGTGCAACTGATGGACTGTTTCTGCTGAAATGAAGTCACTTGTTGGTGTCTGCACCTGCTCTCAACACTGCTGGGTGCAACTGATGGACTGTTTCTGCTGAAATGAAGTCACTTGTTGGTGTCTGCACCTGCTCTCAACATTGCTGGGTGCAACTGATGGACTGTTTCTGCTGAAATGATGTCACTTGTTGGTGTTTGCACCTGCTCAACATTGCTGGGTGCAACTGATGGACTGCCTCTACTGAAATGATGTCACTTGTCGGTGTCTGCACCTGCTCTCAACATTGCTGGGTGCAACTGATGGACTGCTTCTGCTGAAATGATGTCACTTGTTGGTGTCTGCACCTGCTCAACATTGCTGGGTGCAACTGATGGACTGTTTCTGCTGAAATGATGTCACTTGTTGGTGTCTGCACCTGCTCTCAACATAGCTGGGTGCAACTGATGGACTGTTTCTGCTGAAATGAAGTCACTTGTTGGTGTCCACCTGCTCTCAACACTGCTGGGTGCAACTGATGGACTGTTTCTGCTGAAATGAAGTCACTTGTTGGTGTCTGCACCTGCTCTCAACATTGCTGGGTGCAACTGATGGACTGTTTCTGCTGAAATGATGTCACTTGTTGGTGTTTGCACCTGCTCAACATTGCTGGGTGCAACTGATGGACTGCCTCTACTGAAATGATGTCACTTGTCGGTGTCTGCACCTGCTCTCAACATTGCTGGGTGCAACTGATGGACTGCTTCTGCTGAAATGATGTCACTTGTTGGTGTCTGCACCTGCTCAACATTGCAGGGTGCAACTGATGGACTGCTTCTACTGAACTAATGTGACTTGTTGCTGTGTGTACCTCGTCAACTTTACTGGGTGCCACAGATGGAACTGCTTCTACTGAAATGATGTCACCTGTTGGTGTCTTTTTTTTTGTATAAACTAATCATTGAAAGCATTTTATGTGAACATTTGTATAAACTGATTTTTTTGTGTATTGTGTAAACTATTATGAAAGCCACATGTATGAAAAGAATTTGTATTGCCTACTGTATTTTATATATTAGATTATTGAAAGGTCAGTGCAAAGCCAAAATTTTAACTAGTTATGTGATATTTAGGTATTAATATTATCTTTTATTTTTGTCTGTACTTTTCTGGACGAATTTGTTGGTATCTTCACCACCAATGCTGGCAAAAATACCATCAAATTCTGGCCTGTGGAGGAGGGGCATATGAAAGGTGGCTACACTGAGCCACGGCGCCAGAGATTGCGCCAAAGAGTACTATTAAGCCGCCTCCACAGTGCCTGTTAAGAACTCGTGGCAGTCAGTGCTAGGAGAGAACTCTTGGCAGTCAGTGCCTGTTAAGAACTCGTGGCAGTCAGTGCTTGTTGAGAACTCGTAGTAGTCAGTGCTTGTTGAGAACTCGTAGAAGTCAGTGCTTGTTAAGAGCTCGTAGTAGTCAGTGCGTGGGGAGAGCTCGTAGAAGACAGTGCGTGGGGAGATGTGCTAGTGGGCACTGCTTGTCGTGAAGTCGGAGTGAGATGTGATAGTGGAGAGTGTTGTTCCATGTTTTATGCAGTTATTTGATGGGAGAGATAGCAGATGTTATTCTAATGGAAATACTGTAACGATCAGAGTGCTTTTCGTCAATATATATGAAGGTAAAATATTGCGTGTTTTTTTCATTAAGTCCATGTTTAAAATAATGCGTCATTACAGGTTCAGTCAACAAAGCATCTGGCGTGTGTTCTTGTATTAGAGTGTAATTCTGGTTTTCTTGCGTAATTATAGTTTTTCTAATTTTCTTTTATCACGTCAGTATAATTGGTATTTAAAATTCTTGTCTTGTTGAAGAAGAACCGTGCCAGATGTGCGTTGAGTCACACTCCCACATACAGAACAGTTACTCTTGTGCTTATTGGTTTTGTAGGTTTTATAGTTGCTGGGGACTTAATTAATTAACTGTGTTTACGAAAATTTTCTTTCATTGTTTGTTGCAGTCAGATTGCGTAATAATTCTAGTCAGGGCCAACCGTTTACGAGACACAGCGTAATCGGACATACAGCTACTAAAAACAAAAAACTAAAAGTATTTTCAATCATATTTAATTAAGCCCCCATGCAACTTGCGTCAACCGCCATTTAAAAGAATATTCGTTTCTGTGCAAAATATCAAACCTTCACGATCGGTTTTTTCTCTGGAGATGTGAAGTTATCGACTAAGTTTTCACATGCAGAGCCGCGCGGGATTAGCCGAGCGGTCTTGGGCGCTGCAGTCATGGACTGTGCGGCTGGTCCCGGCGGAGGTTCGAGTGCTCCCTCAGGCATGGGTGTGTGTGTGTTTGTCCTTAGGATAATTTAGGTTAAGTAGTGTGTAAGCTTAGGGACTGATGACCTTAGCCCATAAGTCCCTTAATTTTTCATTCTTGAGGCTGCACGGAAAGAAGTTCTAGATTTAATTACAGAATTAAACACACGTTAGCTATTAACGATACCTGTGTCTTGGTCTATGAGTACGTCAGTCAGGTGCGAAACTGCGTTGGGTTGCATGTTCGTACTTAATGAATAGTGTACTGGAAAGGAGTAATGAAAGTCGGATACAAGCAGGCATATACTCACCATTTACGTACGTCACCGTTGATGGCTTACGGCAAGATGGCAGATGGTGATGTACGCAGTGTAGGTAGTAGCATTGAAGTCACTACATAGTTTTGGCACTGTGTGTTTAGTTCGTACAGAAGTGCTAGTACATTCTGTGAATGAAATATTAGGCGCTGCGGTGATTAATTGGAAATGCACAGAAGTACTTTGATTCCTAACATTATCAGGAGAATCCTTGGAGGCAGGTTTTGTGTGCAAATATTATCTATATTATTAAAAGAATTTGTAAATACAACATTGTCAACCTTTCCGACTATTAATTAAGAGAACTTTTAGCGTCACATGAAAACAACAATGGGATCGAAATCATGAGTTGAGTCGCTCAGTGACCATACCGTCACAGCAATGGAAGACGACACAGGAGGCGAAATACAGGGCTACCAATAAATTATTCACTGGTTTCCAGAACTCTACATATTCCGAAATATTATCCGCCTCAGCGAGTTTAGACTGTGCCGACCTCCTCATATTAACAATGCAGCGCCTTGCGAAAATGCCGACAAAGCGAGAGAAGAGTTTTCGTGTGTTGGAATGTGCGGGATATTTGACCAAATGTTGCAGCTGCGGCCGTGGAGGAGGGTGAGCGAGATTTTTGTACAAAGAAGTCAACAGCAGCGACAAGCCGCGAACTCTGAATACCGCAGCAAGGTGTGTGGAAGACCGTGCGTCGGCTGTTACACTTCGAACCGTACCGTCTGCAGCCCGGAAGGTTGCGGCCGGCGCCTTCAGATTCCCGCCACAACGGAGGGATCACTGGAGGATGAACCTCCATGCTGATCTTCAGCGACGGAACAACCTAGAATTTACCTGAAAAGCTTAATCTCCGCAATGTGAGTGTGGGCTACTGAAAATCCTCATGAAATTGCGGCGCACGAACCAGATTCGCATATGGTTAATGTTTTCTGTCCAGTGTCACAGACAAAAGCTGAATGGGCCGTTTTTATTCTGTGAAGGAACTACGACGATCCTCGGTACGCCACACTCTCACATTGCGGACATAAACATTTTCGGATAAATGCAAGGTTGCTTCGTTACTGAATATGAGAATGGGGACGAAATGTCCATCCTCAACCGGTCCGTGCATTGTGGCGCAAATCTGAAGGCGCCGGCTGCAACCTTCTGCTTTTAATAGTTGTGAGAAATGCAGACGTCGCGGTTCGATGTGTGACCGCCGACGCACGGTGTTCCACACACTTTGCTGCGGTATTTAGAGTTCGCGGCTTGCGCCTGCTGTTGACTTCTTTGGACCGCGTACAGAAATCTCGTTCACCCCCCCTACACGGTTGCAGCTGCCATATTTGGTCAAATATCCCGCATATTACAACACGAGAAAAGTGTTATCTCGCTTTGTCGGCATTTTGGCAAGGCGCTGCATTGTTAATGTGAGGTGGTCAGCACAGTTTAAACTCGCCGAGTTTGCTGTTATATTCATACACCAATCATATTTCTACATGTAATATTTAGGAAAATTTATAATTCTGGAAACGAGTGAATGATTCATGGCAGCTCTGTATTTCGCCTTCTGTCTGTCGTCTTCCGTTTCTGTAACAGTATGGTCACTGAGCGACTCAACTCATGGTTTCGATCCGCTTGCTGGTTTTATGTTATGCCAAAAGTTAGTTCAATTTTAAGTCAGATCGGTTGACAATATTGTATTTACGAATTCTTTGAATAACGTAGGAATATTTTCACAGATAATCTGCCTCCAAGAACACCCCCTACAATGTTTACAAACAAAATACTTCTGCGCCATTACTATTAGTCACAGCAGCGCCTAATATTTCTTTCACAGAACGTGCTCGCACTTTGCCCCTTCCTGACCACACAGCGCCGACACTGAAGGTACCGCCTCTGATGCCAGTACTTACACTGTGTACGCTACTGTCCAGAATCTTTCCGTAAACAATGAACGATTACGTACGTAAATGGTGAGAATAGCCTACTTGTATCGGACCCTCAATACTCCTTTCTGGTACACAACTTATGTACGTACAGTCATGCTCAAAAGTATCCGAACGAATCGAATTGCATTTTGCCTGAATCGCATGCAACCCGCATAACGCAGCTGTTTAGCAGGTCCTCTAATAGCCTCTCAGTACAGTCGTTTGACCGTTGAAAATGGTTCCAACAAGTCACCACTAGGAAACACTGCTCCGTATCACAGTAACTCAAGATGTAAAGTAATACCACGACACTACAAATATCAGGGAACCCCCTATCACATATAAACTGTCCTTAACGCTTGTAAGCTCACATTTATTACAATAAATGACATACCTCAAATGTTACCACTCTCATTGTTACGTCAGATAGGTAATGCACGTAGTAAGTTCGTCATATTCATGATTTTTTCATGAAAGTAACATACCGTACTTATTATTTAACGCAAAATGGCATTAAAAATTTAAGTTATTCACGAGCAGCTAGTTGAGAATATCTATGGACTTCAAATGACACGACGAACCGTCTCGTTCTGCATATTGATTCAAACCCAGGTCATGTAGACTAAGCAAAGATTTCGTGACAGACGGAAACTAACAGTCATTCCTGACTAGGTGTACAGAGAGTGATATACCTCGATTTTAGACAGTATCAGTTAGCAAATATCAACTATAAATTACATAACGTAAACATTTTTAACGGACGCGGATTCCTACCCAGCATCTGTTGTCCTTGTTAAGGAACTACGAAAGATGTTAAATATTGCTTCTTCACATGTAACTTATTTGAAATGCCGTGACGTGAAGCTTTGTGTTGGACTGGGGTTCGAACCCAGAACCTATTCTCCTCACACTGTCACCCGCCTACTCCTGTTCCGCTCGCGAATGTCGCGTGGTTGGGGCGATCGTCGGCAGGGCCTCTTATATTGGCTGCAATTCCTCAGTTTTTCTCGTCGTGGCCATTTCGCTGCAAGCCTGAAAGCCTCGAGGAGACGCGTTGGCACGCCACTTTTTCAATCACACGCCACACGTCCTGTGGATACATTCAGTCGAGACCGTTCGTAGCGACATCACTTTTAACGACTTATTGGCTACAACATCGAAATCTAATGGTTCTATCTAAACCTTACATCAATGCTGCATTTAGGCTATAACACAGGAATCTAATGGTCCCATCTAAACCCTATATGAACGCTGTATTTATTAAGTCCCTTACGACGTCTCTTCTTGCGACTTACCCATAAAAACTACGTATTTTTATTCCATTTTCGGGCAATTGTATCGGATGTAAGATCCAATGTTAGTTTTTTTTGTCGCTTATTTGGGGAGGTAACTCTTATTTTCAAACATTCGATTTCTGCAGATTGTTGGTTTCAAATCAGGCGTCACAACGAATACATCGTCAAATGCAAAGTGAGTACGTACACCTTAGATGCTAAAAGCAAACTAATATAACAGAGTACGTTAAATAGGGCAGTATATTGTAGTATGTGTTACTGTACAGCGTGTAGTTCAGAATCGCTAACAAGAGATCCATTTTTTGCATTCACATGACACAATTGTATCGTCAGTTACTTTCCTAACCATTTCAGGAGCGAAAATTTTTTTGATTGATTCAGATACTTCTTTCCCAGCTGGACTTCTTCTCTGAGGTTTATGGGCCAAGTTCGCAGAACCACTTTTACGTATTCTTGGAGCTGCTTCTGGATACACTCTACCAGAACTCGTAGCATATTGGGAGTGTTGTCGTGTGCATTGTTTTCTTCATTGCCCCCACCCCCTCCCCGTATCTTCTTTATTTTTATTCTCTTCAATGTCTATATAATTCGACTCGAAATCCCTTAACTCTGATACTTGTTCGTCTATTAGATGTTAAGCGAAAATTTCCGCCTCGTTCAGGTCTCTATGACTCATTGTAGAAAATCTTCCTCAAAAGAAACACGTTTGCTCAACTGTGACAAACTGCTAATAATAATGGTTAGTCTATAAATCAACCATGAAAATGAAACTAAGCAACTAGACATTCAACAATGCGCCATCAAACTTGCGTTGTGGGTTGCCAAAAGAAATTTAGACCGAATTAGAATTGCGGTCGCAGGTGGCGTCAACCCAGTGCAAAATATGCCCTTGGGCACAAAAGTTAAAGTTTTTTTTTCGTTATTATTTCCCATTTTCAAAAGGGATGATGGGCGATCTGTTATGTTATAATGTGTGGATAAAAGTCGCATTTCAAGATCGCTAAAACTCCTGTACTGATTACTAGTTTCAGATCATTGACGAGACTTCTTCAGATATAAAATACAAAAAGGTAGCATAAAAGAGGGCAACTATAGCATAAACACGTTTTATGTTTAAAATTCCTGCATCATTTTCAGTTTCGTGCAGGCCTATGAAATTCTTTTAAAAAATTGAACAATTTTTTTTTACTTTATTCAGAATGGGTTGAATGTGTGGAAGCCCATTCTGAGCAATTAAATTGAGTGTGTGGGCAAAGCAGGGGATGTGTTTCCAGGCTGTGAGTCTTATAGCTGCCACAATATTAGCAGCATTGTCGCTAAGAACACACACGACTTTTTCTGGAATGCCCCATTCCCTTGTGACATGTCGCAGTTCTTCGGAGAGTTTTCCTGACGTGTGCCTTTCGTCGTATTTAAAGGACTGTAGGAGGGTAGATGCCAGCTCCAGGTCTTTAACGTAGTGTGCTGTCACCAACAAATAACTCTCATTTGTGGTTGAGGTCCACCCATCCATTGTCAGCACAACCGCTACCGCAGAATTTATTTTGACTCTTACAATGGTGTGCTGTTGTTGTAGTAGTGTACTGGAAATGGTCTTCCGAGCTGGCATTCTGTAAGCTCCATTTAGTTTGCCTACAAAACTTTGGAAATGTTTGCTTTCCACTATGTTGAAGGGTAAATAATCCTTTACAACAATCTCCAGAAGTGTGAAATCTATCTCTTGATTTCTTCTGTTCGAAAGAGGTTTCGAAAAATACGTAGGTAATGTCCTGTGTTATTGATGCCTGCTGTCTGATAATGAAGTGATACTGTTATTTTCTGGCACCGACTGCTGTTCGCTTCTGACAATTGCTGGTGTTGGTTCCGGATTGTCCGCGTTATTTGTGCAAGAAATATCGGAAGATTCAGGAGCAGGGGGCGCTAAGCGCCTGACTGACAATGACACTGTCGGATGCAGCACTCGAACATGACGCGCTAGATTAAATGTATTTCCTCCTTTATATGAAACACACTTAGAACGACAGCTGCACTTTGCTTTCCCATCACCTAAATCGGCGAAGAAACCCCAAATTCCACTGCTTTTACGCGATCGCGAGTTGCTGGCCATAGTATAAGAGAGTGTTGCGACGAGACGACGCCGCCACTCGGCTGATAACCCGAGGAGAGTTCGTCGAGTGACCCCTCGGTTTCCGGGCTCGCGCCCCTCCGCCACGCCCACCAGACTCAACTGTCCTCAGCAAGCTGGAGAGAGCCTTTAATCTCCCCTGCACAGCCGACACAGCTGTAAGACTAGGCGACAGTCGTAAATGGGAGAATGGCGATGTTGAACAGCTGAAAAAATTTTTTTTGCCGTAGTCTCTTTCATGGTTTCAGACCACCGTTTCTCACTTCTCTTTCGCGCTGCATCTGTCATTTTCTCACTGAGGCAAAATTTCCGCTTTAGTTTCCTGTTGCAGTTTCTCGGGCTCGCTCTTTGGCCGGCTTGTATCCTCATTCATTCGCAGGACTGCACAAGATGAGGTGCCACTTCCCCTTGCGCAGTTCTCATTTATGCCCTTATTTATCTAAGATTGCTGTAATTTTTCAGGGAATCCAGCGTAACTGGACTGTCTGTGCATATTTCTCGCGAGTCGTCCTGAGCTTCTGTGCCTATATCTGGAACAAGCAGCATTTTCTAAAATATATTTTCCAGTTTCTAAAATTATTCTCTGTTCCACGGCTCGAAATGCCTCGATAATGCCCACGCGTAGCTCATACATGTGAACAGTCACAGTTACTTTCATCATTTCCACCGGAGGATAGCGATGGATTTGCAGATATGTGTGCAAACTGAGGAAGTAACTTAATGAACCATGATCGCTGCACCTCAGAACTCTAACGATGCTGAAATGACGGTCGAGTGGAGGATGATTAAACTTTGCTATCAGCACACGAGTGACTGGCCTTTTCCACTACTATAGACATATTCGTAAGGTACAAAGAACGAAATACAAAAGGACTGACACGTCAAAAAGAGTGAGAGGTAAACTATTTAGTGCTCGTTCCACAGTATCGAACGTGAAAAAGTGCTCATAGCTCATAAGGTATGCATTTTAGAACTTAGTTCACTGGACCGTTTCTCTCTGATCGCCCTTTATAGAAGTGTCCTTCTTATTCTACTGAACTGGATAATGCGCTATATTGCAGTATCAGTAGCTTCGGAGACATTTAAGCTTGCCTCTCCATTACTTAGTACTTACGTATTCCACTTTTTTCCGTATCGTTTCTTCCTGACTAATGTTTCAAACTCAGTCTACTCTTCACCACTATTAAATTGTGAGCTGAGTCTATAACTGCTCCTGGGTATGCGTTACAATCCAAAACCTGATTTCGGAACCTCTGCCTGACTATAACGTAATGTAACTGGAATCCTCCTGTATCTCACGGCCAGCATGTTCTCCAGACATAAGCCCTATCGAACATGGCTGGGACAGATTGAAAAGGGCTGTTAATGTGCGACGTGACACACCAACCACTCTGAGGGATCTACGCCGATTCGCTGTTGAGGAGTGGGACAATCTGGACCAACAGCGCCTTGATGAATTTGTGGATAGCATGCCACGATGAATACAGGCATGCATCATTGCAAGAGGACGTGCTACTGCGTATTAGAGATACCGTTGTGCACAGCAATCTAGACCACCACCTCTGAAGGTCTCGCTGTATGGTGGAACAATATGCAATGTGTCGTTTTCATGACCAATAAAAAGGGCGGAAATGATGTTTATCTTGATTCTATTCCAGGTTTCTGTACAGGTTCTGGATCTCTCGGAACCGATGTGATGTAATACATTTTGATGTGTGTATCTACAGGCAGATTTGCAAACCTTTTTAGCATCAAATGCTAGGCATTGTCCTAACAGAAAGCCTGAAGGTAGTACTATTGGACCTCCTCTTACAAAGTCAATACCGTCTTCAGTTGCTCATATCTCTGTTTTTAAGTATGTGGGTATTTGCAAGTAACTTGAACCCTTCTTAAGCTGTTTTAAATGTGTGTTTATATCGTCGAAATTTTTTCACACTGTACCATACTGCCCCTATTCACTCAATGAGTGAATATATTTGCTGTATGTATGATTGAGGGTTTGCAGAATAGTATGACGTGTTTATCATATCTGTAAATATCTTGCATAATATTTGTTTTGCACTGGTGCTCTTTCAATGAAAGACAAATACACATTTTAAATAACTTCGTTTATTAACTTTTTTACATTCACAAAATAAGAAAAACAATTGTTGACTCATTTCTTAATATTCGCTCTGTCTTATATCTCTGTATTATTCTTTAAATAACTGGTTTTTTATGCTATAAATTCTGCTTCCATTGTGTTCAATCCAACAGGAGCGACGTCGTATCTCCGTTCTCTGTCTGTAAACCAGGCTCTACAGTTTCAATATTTATAGGATTATAGTAGCAGCCCTTGGTGCTGCAAGCATACATATGTTTACATATTGTTCTAAATCATCTTGTATGCAACATTCACTTACATAACATACAACATCGTTTAGTAACGCTTTCACATATATTTGCCACCGTATTTGTCTGTTGCAATCCGTAGTGCACTGCATAACCAATACAACTTCACGACACTTTTATACAGGTCGATGATGGTTGCCTTATTGCTACAGATGTTCATGTGAAGAGGAAGTTGAAAAGGGTCGTAGTCTGTTGTCATCAACCTCTCAGTTTGATTCATCGGCAAACAATGCTCGCCCCAACTCGTATCTGTAAATTGTGTTTTACATTACGACGGACATCCTCAGTTTCTACCATAACTTCACACTCACGATCTCATGCTAATCCTACATTTACATGTTTTGAACCATAAGCTAACATGTATGTACTGATAAATAGTAGCATTCTGAAACGAACTGATAATATCATAGAGCTGTATGGTTTATATACCTCTCTGCAGTATAGATGACCTCGAAATTCCAAGACTTAATGCAATAACATGCAAAAATTATATAGCACGACGACAGGGCAGTTAACACACTTTCTAAGCAGTGAAGACATAGTGAAAATGACACTGTGCCGCGACTCTCGTCGGTAAGTACTATTTCAGTATCCACAGTCCAGTTCGCTTCAGGATACAGAGACCAAGACCATGGGAGAAGCATAACTGATAAATCATATGTAATTATTTGATGAAATTATGACATACACCTCAGGATCCAGAAGACAGCCCCTGGGTAATTACATATCCTGATGATTAAGCATGTAAATAATCGAATCAGCACATGTGAGGGTAAAGATATCTCTGGAATTAGGACGATTTGATCATGTT
>NW_025726677.1:0-51979 GCF_021461395.2 Schistocerca americana
TGGGAGGACGATGTATTGAATCGTGACGCATTTGAGTGTTCCATCGTCATTACAAGGCCCTGAACGTTACAATTAACTATCATTTTTGCGTCGGATTCGAAAATCTAGACTCACAGGAGAACGACCATAAGGTGCCCGAGGCAGCAACAGACCCTTGGAGACAAGTCGGCTGGAGGACGATGTATTGGATCGCGACGCAATTTGAGTCTTCTATCGTCATTAGGAGGCGCTGAACGTTACAATTCACTACCATTTTTGCGTCGGATTCGAAAATCTAGACTCACAGGAGAAGGACCATGTGGTGCCCGAGGCAGCGATATCCCCTTGGAGACAAGTAGGCTGGAGGCCGATGTATTGAATCTCGACGCAATTTGAGTGTTCCATCGTCATTAGAAGGTCCTGAACGTTACAATTAACTATCATTTTTGCGTCGGATTCGAAAATCTAGACTCACAGGAGAACGACCATAAGGTGCCCGAGGCAGCAATAGACCCTTGGAGACAAGTCGGCTGGAGGCCGATGTATTGAATCTCGACGCAATTTGAGTGTTCCATCGGCATTAGGAGGCCCTGAACGTTATAATTAACTATCATTTTTGCGTCGGATTCGATAATCTAAACTCACAGCAGAACGACCATAAAGTGCCCGAGGCAGCAATAGACCCTTGGAGACAAGTCGGCTGGAGGCCGATGTATTGAATCTCGACGCAATTTGAGTGTTCCATCGTCATTACAAGGCCCTGAACGTTACAATTAACTACCATTTTTGCGTCGGATTCGAAACTCTAGACTCACAGGAGAACGACCATAAGGTGCCCGAGGCAGCAATAGACCCTTGGAGACAAGTCGGCTGGAGGACGATGTATTGAATCTCGACGCAATTTGAGTCTTCTATCGTCATTAGGAGGCGCTGAACGTACAATTCACTATCATTTTTGCGTTCGGATTCGAAATCTAGACTCACAGGAGAAGGATCATATTGTGCCCGAGACAGCAATATCCCCTTGGAGACAAGTCGGCTGGAGGCCGATGTATTGAATCTCGACGCAATTTGAGTGTCCCATCGTCATTAGGAGGCCCTAAACCTTACAATTAACTATCATTTTTGCGTCGGATTCGATAATCTAAACTCACAGGAGAACGACCATAAGGTGCCCGAGGCAGCAATAGACCCTTGGAGACAAGTCGGCTGGAGGACGATGTATTGGATCGCGACGCAATTTGAGTCTTCTATCGTCATTAGGAGGCGCTGAACGTTACAATTCACTATCATTTTTGCGTCGGATTCGAAAATCTAGACTCACAGGAGAAGGACCATGTGGTGCCCGAGGCAGCGATATCCCCTTGGAGACAAGTAGGCTGGAGCCGATGTATTGAATCTCGACGCAATTTGAGTGTTCCATCGGCATTAGGAGGCCCTGAACGTTATAATTAACGATCATTTTTGCGTCGGATTCGATAATCTAAACTCACAGGAGAACGACATAAGGTGCCCGAGGCAGCAATAGACCCTTGGAGGGCAAGTCGGCTGGAGGCCGATGTATTGAATCTCGACGCAATTTGAGTGTTCCATCGGCATTAGGAGGCCCTGAACGTTACAATTAACTATCATTTTTGCGTCGGATTCGAAATCTAGACTCACAGGACAACGACCATAATGGTGCCCGACGGCAGCAATAGACCCTTGGAGACAAGTCGGCTGGAGGCCGATGTATTGAATCTCGACATAATTTGAGTGTTCCATCGCATTAGGAGGCCCTGAACGTTATAATTAACTATCATTTTTGCGTCGGATTCGATAATCTAAACTCACAGGAGAACGACCACAAGGTGCCCGAGGCAGCATAGACCCTTGGAGACAAGTCAGCTGGAGGCCGATGTATTGAATCTCGACGCAATTTGAGTGTTCCATCGTCATTACAAGGCCCTGAACGTTACAATTAACTATCATTTTTCCGTCGGATTCGAAATCCAGACTCACAGGAGAACGACCATAAGGTGCCCGATGCAGCAATAGACCCTTGGAGACAAGTCGGCTGGAGGCCGATGTATTGAATCTCGACGCAATTTGAGTGTTCCATCGGCATTAGGAGGCCCTGAACATTACAATTAACTATCATTTTTGCGTCGGGTTCGAAAATCTAGACTCACAGGGAGAACGACCATAAGGTGCCCGAGGCAGCAATAGACCCTTGGAGACAAGTCGGCTGGAGGACGATGTATTGAATCTCGACGCAATTTGAGTGTTCCATCGTCATTAGAAGGCCCTGAACGTTACAATTAACTATCATTTTTGCGTCGGATTCGAAAATCTAGACTCACAGGACAACGACCATAAGGTGCCCCGAGGCAGCAATAGACCCTTGGAGGCAAGTCGGCTGGAGGCCGATGTATTGAATCTCGACGCAAATTTGAGTGTTCCATCGTCATTACAAGGCCCTGAACGTTACAATTAACTATCATTTTTGCGTCGGATTCGAAAATCTAGACTCACAGGAGAACGACCATAAGGTGCCCGAGGCAGCAATAGACCCTTGGAGACAAGTCGGCTGGAGGACGATGTATTGGATCGCGACGCAATTTGAGTCTTCTATCGTCATTAGGAGGCGCTGAACGTTACAATTCACTATCATTTTTGCGTCGGATTCGAAAATCTAGACTCACAGGGAGAAGGACCATGTGGTGCCCGAGGCAGCGATATCCCCTTGGAGACAAGTAGGCTGGAGGCCGATGTATTGAATCTCGACGCAATTTGAGTGTTCCATCGTCATTAGAAGGCCCTGAACGTTACAATTAACTATCATTTTTGCGTCGGATTCGAAAATCTAGACTCACAGGAGAACGACCATAAGGTGCCCGAGGCAGCAATAGACCTTTTGGAGGCAAGTCGGCTGGAGGCCGATGGATTGAATCTCGACGCAATTTGAGTGTTCCATCGGCATTAGGAGGCCCTGAACGTTATAATTAACTATCATTTTTGCGTCGGGTTCGAAAATCTAGACTCACAGGAGAACGACCATAAGGTGCCCGAGGCAGCAATAGACCCTTGGAGACAAGTCGGCTGGAGGACGATGTATTGAATCTCGACGCAATTGAGTGTTCCATCGTCATTAGAAGGCCCTGAACGTTACAATTAACTATCATTTTTGCGTCGGATTCGAAAATCTAGACTCACAGGACAACGACCATAAGGTGCCCGAGGCAGCAATAGACCCTTGGAGACAAGTCGGCTGGAGGACGATGTATTGAATCGTGACGCAATTTGAGTGTTCCATCGTCATTACAAGGCCCTGAACGTTACAATTAACTATCATTTTTGGCGTCGGATTCGAAAATCTAGACTCACAGGAGAACGACCATAAGGTGCCCGAGGCAGCAACAGACCCTTGGAGACAAGTCGGCTGGAGGACGATGTATTGGATCGCGACGCAATTTGAGTCTTCTATCGTCATTAGGAGGCGCTGAACGTTACAATTCACTACCATTTTTGCGTCGGATTCGAAAATCTAGACTCACAGGAGAAGGACCATGTGGTGCCCGAGGCAGCGATATCCCCTTGGAGACAAGTAGGCTGGAGGCCGATGTATTGAATCTCGACGCAATTTGAGTGTTCCATCGTCATTAGAAGGCCCTGAACGTTACAATTAACTATCATTTTTGCGTCGGATTCGAAAATCTAGACTCACAGGAGAACGACCATAAGGTGCCCGAGGCAGCAATAGACCCTTGGAGACAAGTCGGCTGGAGGACGATGTATTGGATCGCGACGCAATTTGAGTCTTCTATCGTCATTAGGAGGCGCTGAACGTTACAATTCACTATCATTTTTGCGTCGGATTCGAAAATCTAGACTCACAGGAGAAGGATCATATTGTGCCCGAGACAGCAATATCCCCTTGGAGACAAGTCGGCTGGAGGACGATGTATTGAATCTCGACGCAATTTGAGTGTCCCATCGTCATTAGGAGGCCCTAAAACCTTACAATTAACTATCATTTTTGCGTCGGATTCGATAATCTAAACTCACAGGAGCAATAGGCCCCCTGGAGACAAGTCGGCTGGAGGACGATGTATTGGATCGCGACGCAATTTGAGTCTTCTATCGTCATTAGGAGGCGCTGAACGTTACAATTCACTATCATTTTTGCGTCGGATTCGAAAATCTAGACTCACAGGAGAAGGACCATGTGGTGCCCGAGGCAGCGATATCCCCTCGGAGACAAGTAGAATGGAGGCCGATGTATTGAATCTCGACGCAATTTGAGTGTTCCATCGTCATTAGAAGGCCCTGAACGTTACAATTAACTATCATTCTTGCGTCGGATTCGAAAATCTAGACTCACAGGAGAACGACCATAAGGTGCCCGAGGCAGCAATAGACCCTTGGAGACAAGTCGGCTGGAGGACGATGTATTGGATCGCGACGCAATTTGAGTCTTCTATCGTCATTAGGGGGCGCTGAACGTTACAATTCACTATCATTTTTGCGTCGGATTCGAAAATCTAGACTCACAGGAGAAGGATCATATTGTGCCCGAGACAGCAATATCCCCTTGGAGACAAGTCGGCTGGAGGACGATGTATTGAATCTCGACGCAATTTGAGTGTCCCATCGTCATTAGGAGGCCCTAAACCTTACAATTAACTATCATTTTTGCGTCGGATTCGATAATCTAAACTCACAGGAGAACGACCATAAGGTGCCCGAGGCAGCAATAGGCCCCCTGGAGACAAGTCGGCTGGAGGACGATGTATTGGATCGCGACGCAATTTGAGTCTTCTATCGTCATTAGGAGGCGCTGAACGTTACAATTCACTATCATTTTTGCGTCGGATTCGAAAATCTAGACTCACAGGAAAAGGACCATGTGGTGCCCGAGGCAGCGATATCCCCTCGGAGACAAGTAGGCTGGAGGCCGATGTATTGAATCTCGACGCAATTTGAGTGTTCCATCGTCATTAGAAGGCCCTGAACGTTACAATTAACTATCATTTTTGCGTCGGATTCGAAAATCTAGACTCACAGGACAACGACCATAAGGTGCCCGAGGCAGCAATAGACCCTTGGAGACAAGTCGGCTGGAGGCCGATGTATTGAATCTCGACATAATTTGAGTGTTCCATCGGCATTAGGAGGCCCTGAACGTTATAATTAACTATCATTTTTGCGTCGGATTCGATAATCTAAACTCACAGGAGAACGACCATAAGGTGCCCGAGGCAGCAATAGACCCTTGGAGACAAGTCGGCTGGAGGCCGATGTATTGAATCTCGACGCAATTTGAGTGTTCCATCGGCATTAGGAGGCCCTGAACGTTACAATTAACTATCATTTTAGCGTCGGGTTCGAAAATCTAGACTCACAGGAGAACGACCATAAGGTGCCCGAGGCAGCAATAGACCCTTGGAGACAAGTAGGCTGTAGGTCGATGTATTGAATCTCGACGCAATTTGAGAGTTCCATCGTCATTAGGCGGCCCTGAACGTTACAATTACTATCATTTTTGCGTCGGATTCGAAAATCTAGAATTACAAGAGAACGACCATAAAGTGCCCGAGGCAGCATTAGATCCTTGGAGACAAGTCGGCTGGAGAACGATGTATTGTATCTCGACGCAATTTGAGTGTTCCATCGTCATTAGAAGGCCCTGAACGTTACAATTAACTATCATTTTTGCGTCCGATTCGAAAATCTAGACTCACAGGAGAACGACCATAAGGTGCCCGAGGCAGCAATAGACCCTTGGAGACAAGTCGGCTGGAGGACGATGTATTGGATCGCGACGCAATTTGAGTCTTCTATCGTCATTAGGAGGCGCTGAACGTTACAATTCACTATCATTTTTGCGTCGGATTCGAAAATCTAGACTCACAGGAGAAGGATCATATTGTGCCCGAGACAGCAATATCCCCTTGGAGACAAGTCGGCTGGAGGACGATGTATTGAATCTCGACGCAATTTGAGTGTCCCATCGTCATTAGGAGGCCCTAAACCTTACAATTAACTATCATTTTTGTGTCGGATTCGATAATCTAAACTCACAGGAGAACGACCATAAGGTGCCCGAGGCAGCAATAGACCCTTGGAGACAAGTCGGCTGGAGGACGATGTATTGAATCTAGACGCAATTTGAGTGTTCCATCGTCATTACAAGGCCCTGAACGTTACAATTAACTATCATTTGTGCGTCGGATTCGAAAATCTAGACTCACAGGACAACGACCATAAGCTGCCCGAGGCAGCAATAGACCCTTGGAGACAAGTCGGCTGGAGGACGATGTATTGGATCGCGACGCAATTTGAGTCTTCTATCGTCATTAGGAGGCGCTGAACGTTACAATTCACTATCATTTTTGCGTCGGATTCGAAAATCTAGACTCACAGAAGAAGGACCATGTGGTGCCCGAGGCAGCGATATCCCCTTGGAGACAAGTAGGCTGGAGGCCGATGTATTGAATCTCGACGCAATTTGAGTGTTCCATCGTCATTAGGAGGCCCTAAACCTTACAATTAACTATCATTTTTGCGTCGGATTCGATAATCTAAACTCACAGGAGAACGACCATAAGGTGCCCGAGGCAGCAATAGGCCCCCTGGAGACAAGTCGGCTGGAGGACGATGTATTGGATCGCGACGCAATTTGAGTCTTCTATCGTCATTAGGAGGCGCTGAACGTTACAATTCACTATCATTTTTGCGTCGGATTCGAAAATCTAGACTCACAGGACAACGACCATAAGGTGCCCGAGGCAGCAATAGACCCTTGGAGACAAGTCGGCTGGAGGCCGATGTATTGAATCTCGACATAATTTGAGTGTTCCATCGGCATTAGGAGGCCCTGAACGTTATAATTAACTATCATTTTTGCGTCGGATTCGATAATCTAAACTCACAGGAGAACGACCATAAGGTGCCCGAGGCAGCAATAGACCCTTGGAGACAAGTCGGCTGGAGGCCGATGTATTGAATCACGACGCAATTTGAGTGTTCCATCGTCATTACAAGGCCCTGAACGTTACAATTAACTATCATTTTTCCGTCGGATTCGAAAATCTAGACTCACAGGAGAACGACCATAAGGTGCCCGATGCAGCAATAGACCCTTGGAGACAAGTCGGCTGGAGGCCGATGTATTGAATCTCGACGCAATTTGAGTGTTCCATCGGCATTAGGAGGCCCTGAACGTTACAATTAACTATCATTTTAGCGTCGGGTTCGAAAATCTAGACTCACAGGAGAACGACCATAAGGTGCCCGAGGCAGCAATAGACCCTTGGAGACAAGTCGGCTGGAGGTCGATGTATTGAATCTCGACGCAATTTGAGAGTTCCATCGTCATTAGGCGGCCCTGAACGTTACAATTACTATCATTTTTGCGTCGGATTCGAAAATCTAGAATTACAAGAGAACGACCATAAAGTGCCCGAGGCAGCATTAGATCCTTGGAGACAAGTCGGCTGGAGAACGATGGATTGTATCTCGACGCAATTTGAGTGTTCCATCGTCATTAGAAGGCCCTGAACGTTACAATTAACTATCATTTTTGCGTCGGATTCGAAAATCTAGACTCACAGGAGAACGACCATAAGGTGCCCGAGGCAGCAATAGACCCTTGGAGACAAGTCGGCTGGAGGACGATGTATTGGATCGCGACGCAATTTGAGTCTTCTATCGTCATTAGGAGGCGCTGAACGTTACAATTCACTATCATTTTTGCGTCGGATTCGAAAATCTAGACTCACAGGAGAACGACCATAAGGTGCCCGAGGCAGCAATAAACCGTTGGAGACAAGCCAACTGGAGGCCGATGTATTGAATCTCGACGCAATTTGAGTGTTCCATCGTCATTACAAGGCCCTGAACCTTACAATTAACTATCAGTTTCGCGTCGGATTCGAAACTCTACTCACAGGAGAAGATCACACGGTGCTCGAGACAGCAGTATACCCCTTGGAGACAAATCGGCTGGAGGACGATGTATTGAATCTCGACGCAATTTGAGTGTTCCATCGGCATTAGGAGGCGCTGAACGTTACAATTCACTATCATTTTTGGGTCGGATTCGAAAATCTAGACTCACAGGAGAAAGATCATATTGTGCCCGAGACAGCAGTATCCCCTTGGAGACAAGTCGGCTGGAGGACGATGTATTGAATCTCGACGCAATTTGAGTGTTCCATCGTCATTACAAGGCTCTGAACGTTACAATTAACTATCATTTTTGCGTCGGATTCGAAAATCTAGACTCACAGGAGAACGACCATAAGGTGCCCGAGGCAGCAATAGACCCTTGGAGACAAGTCGGCTGGAGGCCGATGTATTGAATCTCGACGCAATTTGAGTGTTCCATCGGCAATAGGAGGCCCTGAACGTTATAATTAACTATCATTTTTGCGTCGGATTCAATAATCTAAACTCACAGGAGAACGACCATAAGGTGCCCGAGGCAGCAATAGACCCTTGGAGACAAGTCGGCTGGAGGCCGATGTATTGAATCTCGACGCAATTTCAGTGTTCCATCGGCATTAGGAGGCCCTGAACGTTACAATTAACTATCATTTTTGCGTCGGGTTCGAAAATCTAGACTCACAGGAGAACGACCATAAGGTGCCCGAGGCAGCAATAGACCCTTGGAGACAAGTTGGCTGGAGGACGATGTTTTGAATCTCGACGCAATTTGAGTGTTCCATCGTCATTAGAAGGCCCTGAACGTTACAATTAACTATCATTTTTGCGTCGGATTCGAAAATCTATACTCACAGGACAACGACCATAAGGTGCCCAAGGCAGCAATAGACCCTTGGAGACAAGTCGGCTGGAGGACGATGTATTGGATCGCGACGCAATTTGAGTCTTCTATCGTCATTAGGAGGCGCTGAACGTTACAATTCACTATCATTTTTGCGTCGGATTCGAAAATCTAGACTCACAGGAAAAGGACCATGTGGTGCCCGAGGCAGCGATATCCCCTTGGAGACAAGTAGGCTGGAGGCCGATGTATTGAATCTCGACGCAATTTGAGTGTGCCATCGTCATTACAAGGCCCTGAACGTTACAATTAACTATCATTTTGGCGTCGGATTCGATAATCTAAACTCACAGGAGAACGACCATAAGGTGCCCGAGGCAGCAATAGACCCTTGGAGACAAGTCGGCTGGAGGCCGATGTATTGAATCTCGACGCAATTTGAGTGTTCCATCGTCATTACAAGACCCTGAACGTTACAATTAACTATCATTTTTGCGTCGGATTCGAAAATCTAGACTCACAGGAGAACGACCATAAGGTGCCCGAGGCAGCAATAGACCCTTGGAGACAAGTCGGCTGGAGGACGATGTATTGAATCTCGACGCAATTTGAGTGTTCCGTCGTCATTAGAAGGCCCTGAACGTTACAATTAACTATCATTTTTGCGTCGGATTCGAAAATCTAGACTCACAGGACAACGACCATAAGGTACCCGAGGCAGCAATAGACCCTTGGAGACAAGTCGGCTGGAGGCCGATGTATTGAATTGAGTGTTCCATCGTCATTAGAAGGCCCTGAACGTTACAATTAACTATCATTTTTGCGTCGGATTCGAAAATCTAGACTCACAGGACAACGACCATAAGGTGCCCGAGGCAGCAATAGACCCTTGGAGACAAGTCGGCTGGAGGCCGATGTATTGAATCTCGACATAATTTGAGTGTTCCATCGGCATTAGGAGGCCCTGAACGTTATAATTAACTATCATTTTTGCGTCGGATTCGATAATCTAAACTCACAGGAGAACGACCATAAGGTGCCCGAGGCAGCAATAGACCCTTGGAGACAAGTCGGCTGGAGGCCGATGTATTGAATCTCGACGCAATTTGAGTGTTCCATCGTCATTACAAGGCCCTGAACGTTACAATTAACTATCATTTTTCCGTCGGATTCGATAATCTAGACTCACAGGAGAACGACCATAAGGTGCCCGATGCAGCAATAGACCCTTAGAGACAAGTCGGCTGGAGGCCGATGTATTGAATCCCGACGCAATTTGAGTGTTCCATCGGCATCAGGAGGCCCTGAACGTTACAATTAACTATCATTTTTGCGTCGGGTTCGAAAATCTAGACTCACAGGAGAACGACCATAAGGTGCCCGAGGCAGCAATAGACCCTTGGAGACAAGTCGGCTGGAGGTCGATGTATTGAATCTCGACGCAATTTGAGAGTTCCATCGTCATTAGGCGGCCCTGAACGTTACAATTACTATCATTTTTGCGTCGGATTCGAAAATCTAGAATTACAAGAGAACGACCATAAAGTGCCCGAGGCAGCATTAGATCCTTGGAGACAAGTCGGCTGGAGAACGATGTATTGGATCGCGACGCAATTTGAGTCTTCTATCGTCATTAGGAGGCGCTGAACGTTACAATTCACTATCATTTTTGCGTCGGATTCGAAAATCTAGATTCACAGGAGAAGGATCATATTGTGCCCGAGACAGCAATATCCCCTTGGAGACAAGTGGGCTGGAGGACGATGTATTGAATCTCGACGCAATTTGAGTGTCCCATCGTCATTAGGAGGCCCTAAACCTTACAATTAACTATCATTTTTGTGTCGGATTCGATAATCTAAACTCACAGGAGAACGACCATAAGGTGCCCGAGGCAGCAATAGACCCTTGGAGACAAGTCGGCTGGAGGACGATGTATTGAATCTCGACGCAATTTGAGTGTTCCATCGTCATTACAAGGCCCTGAACGTTACAATTAACTATCATTTGTGCGTCGGATTCGTAAATCTAGACTCACAGGACAACGACCATAAGCTGCCCGAGGCAGCAATAGACCCTTGGAGACAAGTCGGCTGGAGGACGATGTATTGGATCGCGACGCAATTTGAGTCTTCTATCGTCATTAGGAGGCGCTGAACGTTACAATTCACTATCATTTTTGCGTCGGATTCGAAAATCTAGACTCACAGAAGAAGGACCATGTGGTGCCCGAGGCAGCGATATCCCCTTGGAGACAAGTAGGCTGGAGGCCGATGTATTGAATCTAGACGCAATTTGAGTGTTCCATCGTCATTAGGAGGCCCTAAACCTTACAATTAACTATCATTTTTGCGTCGGATTCGATAATCTAAACTCACAGGAGAACGACCATAAGGTGCCCGAGGCAGCAATAGGCCCCCTGGAGACAAGTCGGCTGGAGGACGATGTATTGGATCGCGACGCAATTTGAGTCTTCTATCGTCATTAGGAGGCGCTGAACGTTACAATTCACTATCATTTTTGCGTCGGATTCGAAAATCTAGACTCACAGGAGAAGGACCATGTGGTGCCCGAGGCAGCGATATCCCCTCGGAGACAAGTAGGCTGGAGGCCGATGTATTGAATCTCGACGCAATTTGAGTGTTCCATCGTCATTAGAAGGCCCTGAACGTTACAATTAACTATCATTCTTGCGTCGGATTCGAAAATCTAGACTCACAGGAGAACGACCATAAGGTGCCCGAGGCAGCAATAGACCCTTGGAGACAAGTCGGCTGGAGGACGATGTATTGGATCGCGACGCAATTTGAGTCTTCTATCGTCATTAGGAGGCGCTGAACGTTACAATTCACTATCATTTTTGCGTCGGATTCGAAAATCTAGACTCACAGGAGAAGGATCATATTGTGCCCGAGACAGCAATATCCCCTTGGAGACAAGTCGGCTGGAGGACGATGTATTGAATCTCGACGCAATTTGAGTGTCCCATCGTCATTAGGAGGCCCTAAACCTTACAATTAACTATCATTTTTGCGTCGGATTCGATAATCTAAACTCACAGGAGAACGACCATAAGGTGCCCGAGGCAGCAATAGGCCCCCTGGAGACAAGTCGGCTGGAGGACGATGTATTGGATCGCGACGCAATTTGAGTCTTCTATCGTCATTAGGAGGCGCTGAACGTTACAATTCACTATCATTTTTGCGTCGGATTCGAAAATCTAGACTCACAGGAGAAGGACCATGTGGTGCCCGAGGCAGCGATATCCCCTCGGAGACAAGTAGGCTGGAGGCCGATGTATTGAATCTCGACGCAATTTGAGTGTTCCATCGTCATTAGAAGGCCCTGAACGTTACAATTAACTATCATTTTTGCGTCGGATTCGAAAATCTAGACTCACAGGACAACGACCATAAGGTGCCCGAGGCAGCAATAGACCCTTGGAGACAAGTCGGCTGGACGCCGATGTATTGAATCTCGACATAATTTGAGTGTTCCATCGGCATTAGGAGGCCCTGAACGTTATAATTAACTATCATTTTTGCGTCGGATTCGATAATCTAAACTCACAGGAGAACGACCATAAGGTGCCCGAGGCAGCAATAGACCCTTGGAGACAAGTCGGCTGGAGGCCGATGTATTGAATCACGACGCAATTTGAGTGTTCCATCGTCATTACAAGGCCCTGAACGTTACAATTAACTATCATTTTTCCGTCGGATTCGAAAATCTAGACTCACAGGAGAACGACCATAAGGTGCCCGAGGCAGCAATAGACCCTTGGAGACAAGTCGGCTGGAGGTCGATGTATTGAATCTCGACGCAATTTGAGTGTTCCATCGTCATTACAAGGCCCTGAACCTTACAATTAACTATCAGTTTCGCGTCGGATTCGAAACTCTACTCACAGGAGAAGATCACACGGTGCTCGAGACAGCAGTATACCCCTTGGAGACAAATCGGCTGGAGGACGATGTATTGAATCTCGACGCAATT
The DNA here is from genome assembly GCF_021461395.2 of Schistocerca americana. Taxonomy (NCBI): domain Eukaryota; kingdom Metazoa; phylum Arthropoda; class Insecta; order Orthoptera; family Acrididae; genus Schistocerca; species Schistocerca americana. The sequence continues at coordinate 12,746 of NW_025726677.1, forward strand.
TGAGTGTTCCATCGGCATTAGGAGGCGCTGAACGTTACAATTCACTATCATTTTTGGGTCGGATTCGAAAATCTAGACTCACAGGAGAAAGATCATATTGTGCCCGAGACAGCAGTATCCCCTTGGAGACAAGTCGGCTGGAGGACGATGTATTGAATCTCGACGCAATTTGAGTGTTCCATCGTCATTACAAGGCTCTGAACGTTACAATTAACTATCATTTTTGCGTCGGATTCGAAAATCTAGACTCACAGGAGAACGACCATAAGGTGCCCGAGGCAGCAATAGACCCTTGGAGACAAGTCGGCTGGAGGCCGATGTATTGAATCTCGACGCAATTTGAGTGTTCCATCGTCATTAGGAGGCCCTGAACGTTATAATTAACTATCATTTTTGCGTCGGAATCGAAAATCTAAACTCACAGGAGAACGACCATAAGGTGCACGAGGCAGCAATAGACCCTTGGAGACAAGTCGGCTGGAGGCCGATGTATTGAATCTCGACGCAATTTGAGTGTTCCATCGGCAATAGGAGGCCCTGAACGTTATAATTAACTATCATTTTTGCGTCGGATTCAATAATCTAAACTCACAGGAGAACGACCATAAGGTGCCCGAGGCAGCAATAGACCCTTGGAGACAAGTCGGCTGGAGGCCGATGTATTGAATCTCGACGCAATTTCAGTGTTCCATCGGCATTAGGAGGCCCTGAACGTTACAATTAACTATCATTTTTGCGTCGGGTTCGAAAATCTAGACTCACAGGAGAACGACCATAAGGTGCCCGAGGCAGCAATAGACCCTTGGAGACAAGTTGGCTGGAGGACGATGTTTTGAATCTCGACGCAATTTGAGTGTTCCATCGTCATTAGAAGGCCCCGAACGTTACAATTAACTATCATTTTTGCGTCGGATTCGAAAATCTAGACTCACAGGACAACGACCATAAGGTGCCCAAGGCAGCAATAGACCCTTGGAGACAAGTCGGCTGGAGGACGATGTATTGGATCGCGACGCAATTTGAGTCTTCTATCGTCATTAGGAGGCGCTGAACGTTACAATTCACTATCATTTTTGCGTCGGATTCGAAAATCTAGACTCACAGGAAAAGGACCATGTGGTGCCCGAGGCAGCGATATCCCCTTGGAGACAAGTAGGCTGGAGGCCGATGTATTGAATCTCGACGCAATTTGAGTGTGCCATCGTCATTACAAGGCCCTGAACGTTACAATTAACTATCATTTTGGCGTCGGATTCGATAATCTAAACTCACAGGAGAACGACCATAAGGTGCCCGAGGCAGCAATAGACCCTTGGAGACAAGTCGGCTGGAGGCCGATGTATTGAATCTCGACGCAATTTGAGTGTTCCATCGTCATTACAAGACCCTGAACGTTACAATTAACTATCATTTTTGCGTCGGATTCGAAAATCTAGACTCACAGGAGAACGACCATAAGGTGCCCGAGGCTGCAATAGACCCTTGGAGACAAGTCGGCTGGAGGACGATGTATTGAATCTCGACGCAATTTGAGTGTTCCGTCGTCATTAGAAGGCCCTGAACGTTACAATTAACTATCATTTTTGCGTCGGATTCGAAAATCTAGACTCACAGGACAACGACCATAAGGTACCCGAGGCAGCAATAGACCCTTGGAGACAAGTCGGCTGGAGGCCGATGTATTGAATTGAGTGTTCCATCGTCATTAGAAGGCCCTGAACGTTACAATTAACTATCATTTTTGCGTCGGATTCGAAAATCTAGACTCACAGGACAACGACCATAAGGTGCCCGAGGCAGCAATAGACCCTTGGAGACAAGTCGGCTGGAGGCCGATGTATTGAATCTCGACATAATTTGAGTGTTCCATCGGCATTAGGAGGCCCTGAACGTTATAATTAACTATCATTTTTGCGTCGGATTCGATAATCTAAACTCACAGGAGAACGACCATAAGGTGCCCGAGGCAGCAATAGACCCTTGGAGACAAGTCGGCTGGAGGCCGATGTATTGAATCTCGACGCAATTTGAGTGTTCCATCGTCATTACAAGGCCCTGAACGTTACAATTAACTATCATTTTTCCGTCGGATTCGATAATCTAGACTCACAGGAGAACGACCATAAGGTGCCCGATGCAGCAATAGACCCTTAGAGACAAGTCGGCTGGAGGCCGATGTATTGAATCCCGACGCAATTTGAGTGTTCCATCGGCATCAGGAGGCCCTGAACGTTACAATTAACTATCATTTTTGCGTCGGGTTCGAAAATCTAGACTCACAGGAGAACGACCATAAGGTGCCCGAGGCAGCAATAGACCCTTGGAGACAAGTCGGCTGGAGGCCGATGTATTGAATCTCGACGCAATTTGAGTGTTCCATCGGCATTAGGAGGCCCTGAACGTTACAATTAACTATCATTTTTGCGTCGGATTCGAAAATCTAGAATTACAAGAGAACGACCATAAAGTGGCCGAGGCAGCATTAGATCCTTGGAAACAAGTTGGCTGGAGGACGATGTATTGTATCTCGACGCAATTTGAGTGTTCCATCGTCATTAGAAGGCCCTGAACGTTACAATTAACTATCATTTTTGCGTCGGATTCGAAAATCTAGACTCACAGGAGAACGACCATAAGGTGCCCGAGGCAGCAATAGACCCTTGGAGACAAGTCGGCTGGAGGACGATGTATTGGATCGCGACGCAATTTGAGTCTTCTATCGTCATTAGGAGGCGCTGAACGTTACAATTCACTATCATTTTTGCGTCGGATTCGAAAATCTAGACTCACAGGAGAAGGATCATATTGTGCCCGAGACAGCAATATCCCCTTGGAGACAAGTCGGCTGGAGGACGACGTATTGAATCTCGACGCAATTTGAGTGTCCCATCGTCATTAGGAGGCCCTAAACCTTACAATTAACTATCATTTTTGCGTCGGATTCGATAATCTAAACTCACAGGAGAACGACCATAAGGTGCCCGAGGCAGCAATAGACCCTTGGAGACAAGTCGGCTGGAGGCCGATGTATTGAATCTCGACGCAATTTGAGTGTTCCATCGTCATTACAAGGCTCTGAACGTTACAATTATCTATCATTTTTGCGTCGGATTCGAAAATCTAGATTCACAGAAGAACGACGATAAGGTGCCCGAGGCAGCAATAGACCCTTGGAGACAAGTCGGCTGGAGGCCGATGTATTGAATCTCGACGCAATTTGAGTGTTCCATCGTCATTAGGATGCCCTGAACGTTATAATTAACTATCATTTTTGCGTCGGATTCGAAAATCTAGACTCACAGGAGAACGACCATAAGGTGCACGAGGCAGCAATAGACCCTTGGAGACAAGTCGGCTGGAGGCCGATGTATTGAATCTCGACGCAATTTCAGTGTTCCATCGGCATTAGGAGGCCCTGAACGTTACAATTACCTATCATTTTTGCGTCGGGTTCGAAAATCTAGACTCACAGGAGAACGACCATAAGGTGCCCGAGGCAGCAATAGACCCTTGGAGACAAGTCGGCTGGAGGACGATGTTTTGAATCTCGACGCAATTTGAGTGTTCCATCGTCATTAGAAGGCCCTGAACGTTACAATTAACTATCATTTTTGCGTCGGATTCGAAAATCTAGACTCACAGGACAACGACCATAAGGTGCCCGAGGCAGCAATAGACCCTTGGAGACAAGTCGGCTGGAGGACGATGTATTGGATCGCGACGCAATTTGAGTCTTCTATCGTCATTAGGAGGCGCTGAACGTTACAATTCACTATCATTTTTGCGTCGGATTCGAAAATCTAGACTCACAGGAAAAGGACCATGTGGTGCCCGAGGCAGCGATATCCCCTTGGAGACAAGTAGGCTGGAGGCCGATGTATTGAATCTCGACGCAATTTGAGTGTTCCATCGTCATTACAAGGCCCTGAACGTTACAATTAACTATCATTTTTGCGTCGGATTCGAAAATCTAGACTCACAGGACAACGACCATAAGGTGCCCGAGGCAGCAATAGACCCTTGGAGACAAGTCGGCTGGAGGCCGATGTATTGAATCTCGACGCAATTTGAGTGTTCCATCGGCATTAGGAGGCCCTGAACTATCATTTTGGCGTCGGATTCGATAATCTAAACTCACAGGAGAACGACCATAAGGTGCCCGAGGCAGCAATAGACCCTTGGAGACAAGTCGGCTGGAGGCCGATGTATTGAATCTCGACGCAATTTGAGTGTTCCATCGTCATTACAAGACCCTGAACGTTACAATTAACTATCATTTTTGCGTCGGATTCGAAAATCTAGACTCACAGGAGAACGACCATAAGGTGCCCGAGGCAGCAATAGACCCTTGGAGACAAGTCGGCTGGAGGACGATGTTTTGAATCTCGACGAAATTTGAGTGTTCCATCGTCATTAGAAGGCCCTGAACGTTACAATTAACTATCATTTTTGCGTCGGATTCGAAAATCTAGACTCACAGGACAACGACCGTAAGGTGCCCAAGGCAGCAATAGACCCTTGGAGACAAGTCGGCTGGAGGCCGATGTATTGAATTGAGTGTTCCATCGTCATTAGAAGGCCCTGAACGTTACAATTAACTATCATTTTTGCGTCGGATTCGAAAATCTAGACTCACAGGACAACGACCATAAGGTGCCCGAGGCAGCAATAGACGCTTGGAGACAAGTCGGCTGGAGGCCGATGTATTGAATCTCGACATAATTTGAGTGTTCCATCGGCATTAGGAGGCCCCGAACGTTATAATTAACTATCATTTTTGCGTCGGATTCGATAATCTAAACTCACAGGAGAACGACCATAAGGTGCCCGAGGCAGCAATAGACCCTTGGAGACAAGTCGGCTGGAGGCCGATGTATTGAATCTCGACGCAATTTGCGTGTTCCATCGTCATTACAAGGCCCTGAACGTTACAATTAACTATCATTTTTCCGTCGGATTCGATAATCTAGACTCACAGGAGAACGACCATAAGGTGCCCGATGCAGCAATAGACCCTTGGAGACAAGTCGGCTGGAGGCCGATGTATTGAATCCCGACGCAATTTGAGTGTTCCATCGGCATTAGGAGGCCCTGAACGTTACAGTTAACAATCATTTTTGCGTCGGGTTCGAAAATCTAGACTCACAGGACAACGACCATAAGGTGCCCGAGGCAGCAATAGACCCTTGGAGACAAGTCGGCTGGAGGCCGATGTATTGAATCTCGACATAATTTGAGTGTTCCATCGGCATTAGGAGGCCCTGAACGTTATAATTAACTATCATTTTTGCGTCGGATTCGATAATCTAAACTCACAGGAGAACGACCATAAGGTGCCCGAGGCAGCAATAGACCCTTGGAGACAAGTCGGCTGGAGGCCGATGTATTGAATCTCGACGCAATTTGAGTGTTCCATCGGCATTAGGAGGCCCTGAACGTTACAATTAACTATCATTTTAGCGTCGGGTTCGAAAATCTAGACTCACAGGAGAACGACCATAAGGTGCCCGAGGCAGCAATAGACCCTTGGAGACAAGTAGGCTGGAGGTCGATGTATTGAATCTCGACGCAATTTGAGAGTTCCATCGTCATTAGGCGGCCCTGAACGTTACAATTACTATCATTTTTGCGTCGGATTCGAAAATCTAGAATTACAAGAGAACGACCATAAAGTGCCCGAGGCAGCATTAGATCCTTGGAGACAAGTCGGCTGGAGAACGATGTATTGTATCTCGACGCAATTTGAGTGTTCCATCGTCATTAGAAGGCCCTGAACGTTACAATTAACTATCATTTTTGCGTCCGATTCGAAAATCTAGACTCACAGGAGAACGACCATAAGGTGCCCGAGGCAGCAATAGACCCTTGGAGACAAGTCGGCTGGAGGACGATGTATTGGATCGCGACGCAATTTGAGTCTTCTATCGTCATTAGGAGGCGCTGAACGTTACAATTCACTATCATTTTTGCGTCGGATTCGAAAATCTAGACTCACAGGAGAAGGATCATATTGTGCCCGAGACAGCAATATCCCCTTGGAGACAAGTCGGCTGGAGGACGATGTATTGAATCTCGACGCAATTTGAGTGTCCCATCGTCATTAGGAGGCCCTAAACCTTACAATTAACTATCATTTTTGTGTCGGATTCGATAATCTAAACTCACAGGAGAACGACCATAAGGTGCCCGAGGCAGCAATAGACCCTTGGAGACAAGTCGGCTGGAGGACGATGTATTGAATCTCGACGCAATTTGAGTGTTCCATCGTCATTACAAGGCCCTGAACGTTACAATTAACTATCATTTGTGCGTCGGATTCGAAAATCTAGACTCACAGGACAACGACCATAAGCTGCCCGAGGCAGCAATAGACCCTTGGAGACAAGTCGGCTGGAGGACGATGTATTGGATCGCGACGCAATTTGAGTCTTCTATCGTCATTAGGAGGCGCTGAACGTTACAATTCACTATCATTTTTGCGTCGGATTCGAAAATCTAGACTCACAGAAGAAGGACCATGTGGTGCCCGAGGCAGCGATATCCCCTTGGAGACAAGTAGGCTGGAGGCCGATGTATTGAATCTCGACGCAATTTGAGTGTTCCATCGTCATTAGGAGGCCCTAAACCTTACAATTAACTATCATTTTTGCGTCGGATTCGATAATCTAAACTCACAGGAGAACGACCATAAGGTGCCCGAGGCAGCAATAGGCCCCCTGGAGACAAGTCGGCTGGAGGACGATGTATTGGATCGCGACGCAATTTGAGTCTTCTATCGTCATTAGGAGGCGCTGAACGTTACAATTCACTATCATTTTTGCGTCGGATTCGAAAATCTAGACTCACAGGACAACGACCATAAGGTGCCCGAGGCAGCAATAGACCCTTGGAGACAAGTCGGCTGGAGGCCGATGTATTGAATCTCGACATAATTTGAGTGTTCCATCGGCATTAGGAGGCCCTGAACGTTATAATTAACTATCATTTTTGCGTCGGATTCGATAATCTAAACTCACAGGAGAACGACCATAAGGTGCCCGAGGCAGCAATAGACCCTTGGAGACAAGTCGGCTGGAGGCCGATGTATTGAATCACGACGCAATTTGAGTGTTCCATCGTCATTACAAGGCCCTGAACGTTACAATTAACTATCATTTTTCCGTCGGATTCGAAAATCTAGACTCACAGGAGAACGACCATAAGGTGCCCGATGCAGCAATAGACCCTTGGAGACAAGTCGGCTGGAGGCCGATGTATTGAATCTCGACGCAATTTGAGTGTTCCATCGGCATTAGGAGGCCCTGAACGTTACAATTAACTATCATTTTAGCGTCGGGTTCGAAAATCTAGACTCACAGGAGAACGACCATAAGGTGCCCGAGGCAGCAATAGACCCTTGGAGACAAGTCGGCTGGAGGTCGATGTATTGAATCTCGACGCAATTTGAGAGTTCCATCGTCATTAGGCGGCCCTGAACGTTACAATTACTATCATTTTTGCGTCGGATTCGAAAATCTAGAATTACAAGAGAACGACCATAAAGTGCCCGAGGCAGCATTAGATCCTTGGAGACAAGTCGGCTGGACAACGATGGATTGTATCTCGACGCAATTTGAGTGTTCCATCGTCATTAGAAGGCCCTGAACGTTACAATTAACTATCATTTTTGCGTCGGATTCGAAAATCTAGACTCACAGGAGAACGACCATAAGGTGCCCGAGGCAGCAATAGACCCTTGGAGACAAGTCGGCTGGAGGACGATGTATTGGATCGCGACGCAATTTGAGTCTTCTATCGTCATTAGGAGGCGCTGAACGTTACAATTCACTATCATTTTTGCGTCGGATTCGAAAATCTAGACTCACAGGAGAACGACCATAAGGTGCCCGAGGCAGCAATAAACCGTTGGAGACAAGCCAACTGGAGGCCGATGTATTGAATCTCGACGCAATTTGAGTGTTCCATCGTCATTACAAGGCCCTGAACCTTACAATTAACTATCAGTTTCGCGTCGGATTCGAAACTCTACTCACAGGAGAAGATCACACGGTGCTCGAGACAGCAGTATACCCCTTGGAGACAAATCGGCTGGAGGACGATGTATTGAATCTCGACGCAATTTGAGTGTTCCATCGGCATTAGGAGGCGCTGAACGTTACAATTCACTATCATTTTTGGGTCGGATTCGAAAATCTAGACTCACAGGAGAAAGATCATATTGTGCCCGAGACAGCAGTATCCCCTTGGAGACAAGTCGGCTGGAGGACGATGTATTGAATCTCGACGCAATTTGAGTGTTCCATCGTCATTACAAGGCTCTGAACGTTACAATTAACTATCATTTTTGCGTCGGATTCGAAAATCTAGACTCACAGGAGAACGACCATAAGGTGCCCGAGGCAGCAATAGACCCTTGGAGACAAGTCGGCTGGAGGCCGATGTATTGAATCTCGACGCAATTTGAGTGTTCCATCGGCAATAGGAGGCCCTGAACGTTATAATTAACTATCATTTTTGCGTCGGATTCAATAATCTAAACTCACAGGAGAACGACCATAAGGTGCCCGAGGCAGCAATAGACCCTTGGAGACAAGTCGGCTGGAGGCCGATGTATTGAATCTCGACGCAATTTCAGTGTTCCATCGGCATTAGGAGGCCCTGAACGTTACAATTAACTATCATTTTTGCGTCGGGTTCGAAAATCTAGACTCACAGGAGAACGACCATAAGGTGCCCGAGGCAGCAATAGACCCTTGGAGACAAGTTGGCTGGAGGACGATGTTTTGAATCTCGACGCAATTTGAGTGTTCCATCGTCATTAGAAGGCCCTGAACGTTACAATTAACTATCATTTTTGCGTCGGATTCGAAAATCTATACTCACAGGACAACGACCATAAGGTGCCCAAGGCAGCAATAGACCCTTGGAGACAAGTCGGCTGGAGGACGATGTATTGGATCGCGACGCAATTTGAGTCTTCTATCGTCATTAGGAGGCGCTGAACGTTACAATTCACTATCATTTTTGCGTCGGATTCGAAAATCTAGACTCACAGGAAAAGGACCATGTGGTGCCCGAGGCAGCGATATCCCCTTGGAGACAAGTAGGCTGGAGGCCGATGTATTGAATCTCGACGCAATTTGAGTGTGCCATCGTCATTACAAGGCCCTGAACGTTACAATTAACTATCATTTTGGCGTCGGATTCGATAATCTAAACTCACAGGAGAACGACCATAAGGTGCCCGAGGCAGCAATAGACCCTTGGAGACAAGTCGGCTGGAGGCCGATGTATTGAATCTCGACGCAATTTGAGTGTTCCATCGTCATTACAAGACCCTGAACGTTACAATTAACTATCATTTTTGCGTCGGATTCGAAAATCTAGACTCACAGGAGAACGACCATAAGGTGCCCGAGGCAGCAATAGACCCTTGGAGACAAGTCGGCTGGAGGACGATGTATTGAATCTCGACGCAATTTGAGTGTTCCGTCGTCATTAGAAGGCCCTGAACGTTACAATTAACTATCATTTTTGCGTCGGATTCGAAAATCTAGACTCACAGGACAACGACCATAAGGTACCCGAGGCAGCAATAGACCCTTGGAGACAAGTCGGCTGGAGGCCGATGTATTGAATTGAGTGTTCCATCGTCATTAGAAGGCCCTGAACGTTACAATTAACTATCATTTTTGCGTCGGATTCGAAAATCTAGACTCACAGGACAACGACCATAAGGTGCCCGAGGCAGCAATAGACCCTTGGAGACAAGTCGGCTGGAGGCCGATGTATTGAATCTCGACATAATTTGAGTGTTCCATCGGCATTAGGAGGCCCTGAACGTTATAATTAACTATCATTTTTGCGTCGGATTCGATAATCTAAACTCACAGGAGAACGACCATAAGGTGCCCGAGGCAGCAATAGACCCTTGGAGACAAGTCGGCTGGAGGCCGATGTATTGAATCTCGACGCAATTTGAGTGTTCCATCGTCATTACAAGGCCCTGAACGTTACAATTAACTATCATTTTTCCGTCGGATTCGATAATCTAGACTCACAGGAGAACGACCATAAGGTGCCCGATGCAGCAATAGACCCTTAGAGACAAGTCGGCTGGAGGCCGATGTATTGAATCCCGACGCAATTTGAGTGTTCCATCGGCATCAGGAGGCCCTGAACGTTACAATTAACTATCATTTTTGCGTCGGGTTCGAAAATCTAGACTCACAGGAGAACGACCATAAGGTGCCCGAGGCAGCAATAGACCCTTGGAGACAAGTCGGCTGGAGGTCGATGTATTGAATCTCGACGCAATTTGAGAGTTCCATCGTCATTAGGCGGCCCTGAACGTTACAATTACTATCATTTTTGCGTCGGATTCGAAAATCTAGAATTACAAGAGAACGACCATAAAGTGCCCGAGGCAGCATTAGATCCTTGGAGACAAGTCGGCTGGACAACGATGGATTGTATCTCGACGCAATTTGAGTGTTCCATCGTCATTAGAAGGCCCTGAACGTTACAATTAACTATCATTTTTGCGTCCGATTCGAAAATCTAGACTCACAGGAGAACGACCATAAGGTGCCCGAGGCAGCAATAGACCCTTGGAGACAAGTCGGCTGGAGGACGATGTATTGGATCGCGACGCAATTTGAGTCTTCTATCGTCATTAGGAGGCGCTGAACGTTACAATTCACTATCATTTTTGCGTCGGATTCGAAAATCTAGACTCACAGGAGAAGGATCATATTGTGCCCGAGACAGCAATATCCCCTTGGAGACAAGTGGGCTGGAGGACGATGTATTGAATCTCGACGCAATTTGAGTGTCCCATCGTCATTAGGAGGCCCTAAACCTTACAATTAACTATCATTTTTGTGTCGGATTCGATAATCTAAACTCACAGGAGAACGACCATAAGGTGCCCGAGGCAGCAATAGACCCTTGGAGACAAGTCGGCTGGAGGACGATGTATTGAATCTCGACGCAATTTGAGTGTTCCATCGTCATTACAAGGCCCTGAACGTTACAATTAACTATCATTTGTGCGTCGGATTCGTAAATCTAGACTCACAGGACAACGACCATAAGCTGCCCGAGGCAGCAATAGACCCTTGGAGACAAGTCGGCTGGAGGACGATGTATTGGATCGCGACGCAATTTGAGTCTTCTATCGTCATTAGGAGGCGCTGAACGTTACAATTCACTATCATTTTTGCGTCGGATTCGAAAATCTAGACTCACAGAAGAAGGACCATGTGGTGCCCGAGGCAGCGATATCCCCTTGGAGACAAGTAGGCTGGAGGCCGATGTATTGAATCTCGACGCAATTTGAGTGTTCCATCGTCATTAGGAGGCCCTAAACCTTACAATTAACTATCATTTTTGCGTCGGATTCGATAATCTAAACTCACAGGAGAACGACCATAAGGTGCCCGAGGCAGCAATAGGCCCCCTGGAGACAAGTCGGCTGGAGGACGATGTATTGGATCGCGACGCAATTTGAGTCTTCTATCGTCATTAGGAGGCGCTGAACGTTACAATTCACTATCATTTTTGCGTCGGATTCGAAAATCTAGACTCACAGGAGAAGGACCATGTGGTGCCCGAGGCAGCGATATCCCCTCGGAGACAAGTAGGCTGGAGGCCGATGTATTGAATCTCGACGCAATTTGAGTGTTCCATCGTCATTAGAAGGCCCTGAACGTTACAATTAACTATCATTCTTGCGTCGGATTCGAAAATCTAGACTCACAGGAGAACGACCATAAGGTGCCCGAGGCAGCAATAGACCCTTGGAGACAAGTCGGCTGGAGGACGATGTATTGGATCGCGACGCAATTTGAGTCTTCTATCGTCATTAGGAGGCGCTGAACGTTACAATTCACTATCATTTTTGCGTCGGATTCGAAAATCTAGACTCACAGGAGAAGGATCATATTGTGCCCGAGACAGCAATATCCCCTTGGAGACAAGTCGGCTGGAGGACGATGTATTGAATCTCGACGCAATTTGAGTGTCCCATCGTCATTAGGAGGCCCTAAACCTTACAATTAACTATCATTTTTGCGTCGGATTCGATAATCTAAACTCACAGGAGAACGACCATAAGGTGCCCGAGGCAGCAATAGGCCCCCTGGAGACAAGTCGGCTGGAGGACGATGTATTGGATCGCGACGCAATTTGAGTCTTCTATCGTCATTAGGAGGCGCTGAACGTTACAATTCACTATCATTTTTGCGTCGGATTCGAAAATCTAGACTCACAGGAGAAGGACCATGTGGTGCCCGAGGCAGCGATATCCCCTCGGAGACAAGTAGGCTGGAGGCCGATGTATTGAATCTCGACGCAATTTGAGTGTTCCATCGTCATTAGAAGGCCCTGAACGTTACAATTAACTATCATTTTTGCGTCGGATTCGAAAATCTAGACTCACAGGACAACGACCATAAGGTGCCCGAGGCAGCAATAGACCCTTGGAGACAAGTCGGCTGGACGCCGATGTATTGAATCTCGACATAATTTGAGTGTTCCATCGGCATTAGGAGGCCCTGAACGTTATAATTAACTATCATTTTTGCGTCGGATTCGATAATCTAAACTCACAGGAGAACGACCATAAGGTGCCCGAGGCAGCAATAGACCCTTGGAGACAAGTCGGCTGGAGGCCGATGTATTGAATCACGACGCAATTTGAGTGTTCCATCGTCATTACAAGGCCCTGAACGTTACAATTAACTATCATTTTTCCGTCGGATTCGAAAATCTAGACTCACAGGAGAACGACCATAAGGTGCCCGAGGCAGCAATAGACCCTTGGAGACAAGTCGGCTGGAGGTCGATGTATTGAATCTCGACGCAATTTGAGAGTTCCATCGTCATTAGGCGGCCCTGAACGTTACAATTACTATCATTTTTGCGTCGGATTCGAAAATCTAGAATTACAAGAGAACGACCATAAAGTGCCCGAGGCAGCATTAGATCCTTGGAGACAAGTCGGCTGGAGAACGATGGATTGTATCTCGACGCAATTTGAGTGTTCCATCGTCATTAGAAGGCCCTGAACGTTACAATTAACTATCATTTTTGCGTCGGATTCGAAAATCTAGACTCACAGGAGAACGACCATAAGGTGCCCGAGGCAGCAATAGACCCTTGGAGACAAGTCGGCTGGAGGACGATGTATTGGATCGCGACGCAATTTGAGTCTTCTATCGTCTTTAGGAGGCGCTGAACGTTACAATTCACTATCATTTTTGCGTCGGATTCGAAAATCTAGACTCACAGGAGAACGACCATAAGGTGCCCGAGGCAGCAATAAACCGTTGGAGACAAGCCAACTGGAGGCCGATGTATTGAATCTCGACGCAATTTGAGTGTTCCATCGTCATTACAAGGCCCTGAACCTTACAATTAACTATCAGTTTCGCGTCGGATTCGAAACTCTACTCACAGGAGAAGATCACACGGTGCTCGAGACAGCAGTATACCCCTTGGAGACAAATCGGCTGGAGGACGATGTATTGAATCTCGACGCAATTTGAGTGTTCCATCGGCATTAGGAGGCGCTGAACGTTACAATTCACTATCATTTTTGGGTCGGATTCGAAAATCTAGACTCACAGGAGAAAGATCATATTGTGCCCGAGACAGCAGTATCCCCTTGGAGACAAGTCGGCTGGAGGACGATGTATTGAATCTCGACGCAATTTGAGTGTTCCATCGTCATTACAAGGCTCTGAACGTTACAATTAACTATCATTTTTGCGTCGGATTCGAAAATCTAGACTCACAGGAGAACGACCATAAGGTGCCCGAGGCAGCAATAGACCCTTGGAGACAAGTCGGCTGGAGGCCGATGTATTGAATCTCGACGCAATTTGAGTGTTCCATCGGCATTAGGAGGCCCTGAACTATCATTTTGGCGTCGGATTCGATAATCTAAACTCACAGGAGAACGACCATAAGGTGCCCGAGGCAGCAATAGACCCTTGGAGACAAGTCGGCTGGAGGCCGATGTATTGAATCTCGACGCAATTTGAGTGTTCCATCGTCATTACAAGACCCTGAACGTTACAATTAACTATCATTTTTGCGTCGGATTCGAAAATCTAGACTCACAGGAGAACGACCATAAGGTGCCCGAGGCAGCAATAGACCCTTGGAGACAAGTCGGCTGGAGGACGATGTTTTGAATCTCGACGAAATTTGAGTGTTCCATCGTCATTAGAAGGCCCTGAACGTTACAATTAACTATCATTTTTGCGTCGGATTCGAAAATCTAGACTCACAGGACAACGACCGTAAGGTGCCCAAGGCAGCAATAGACCCTTGGAGACAAGTCGGCTGGAGGCCGATGTATTGAATTGAGTGTTCCATCGTCATTAGAAGGCCCTGAACGTTACAATTAACTATCATTTTTGCGTCGGATTCGAAAATCTAGACTCACAGGACAACGACCATAAGGTGCCCGAGGCAGCAATAGACGCTTGGAGACAAGTCGGCTGGAGGCCGATGTATTGAATCTCGACATAATTTGAGTGTTCCATCGGCATTAGGAGGCCCTGAACGTTATAATTAACTATCATTTTTGCGTCGGATTCGATAATCTAAACTCACAGGAGAACGACCATAAGGTGCCCGAGGCAGCAATAGACCCTTGGAGACAAGTCGGCTGGAGGCCGATGTATTGAATCTCGACGCAATTTGCGTGTTCCATCGTCATTACAAGGCCCTGAACGTTACAATTAACTATCATTTTTCCGTCGGATTCGATAATCTAGACTCACAGGAGAACGACCATAAGGTGCCCGATGCAGCAATAGACCCTTGGAGACAAGTCGGCTGGAGGCCGATGTATTGAATCCCGACGCAATTTGAGTGTTCCATCGGCATTAGGAGGCCCTGAACGTTACAGTTAACAATCATTTTTGCGTCGGGTTCGAAAATCTAGACTCACAGGACAACGACCATAAGGTGCCCGAGGCAGCAATAGACCCTTGGAGACAAGTCGGCTGGAGGCCGATGTATTGAATCTCGACATAATTTGAGTGTTCCATCGGCATTAGGAGGCCCTGAACGTTATAATTAACTATCATTTTTGCGTCGGATTCGATAATCTAAACTCACAGGAGAACGACCATAAGGTGCCCGAGGCAGCAATAGACCCTTGGAGACAAGTCGGCTGGAGGCCGATGTATTGAATCTCGACGCAATTTGAGTGTTCCATCGGCATTAGGAGGCCCTGAACGTTACAATTAACTATCATTTTAGCGTCGGGTTCGAAAATCTAGACTCACAGGAGAACGACCATAAGGTGCCCGAGGCAGCAATAGACCCTTGGAGACAAGTAGGCTGGAGGTCGATGTATTGAATCTCGACGCAATTTGAGAGTTCCATCGTCATTAGGCGGCCCTGAACGTTACAATTACTATCATTTTTGCGTCGGATTCGAAAATCTAGAATTACAAGAGAACGACCATAAAGTGCCCGAGGCAGCATTAGATCCTTGGAGACAAGTCGGCTGGAGAACGATGTATTGTATCTCGACGCAATTTGAGTGTTCCATCGTCATTAGAAGGCCCTGAACGTTACAATTAACTATCATTTTTGCGTCCGATTCGAAAATCTAGACTCACAGGAGAACGACCATAAGGTGCCCGAGGCAGCAATAGACCCTTGGAGACAAGTCGGCTGGAGGACGATGTATTGGATCGCGACGCAATTTGAGTCTTCTATCGTCATTAGGAGGCGCTGAACGTTACAATTCACTATCATTTTTGCGTCGGATTCGAAAATCTAGACTCACAGGAGAAGGATCATATTGTGCCCGAGACAGCAATATCCCCTTGGAGACAAGTCGGCTGGAGGACGATGTATTGAATCTCGACGCAATTTGAGTGTCCCATCGTCATTAGGAGGCCCTAAACCTTACAATTAACTATCATTTTTGTGTCGGATTCGATAATCTAAACTCACAGGAGAACGACCATAAGGTGCCCGAGGCAGCAATAGACCCTTGGAGACAAGTCGGCTGGAGGACGATGTATTGAATCTCGACGCAATTTGAGTGTTCCATCGTCATTACAAGGCCCTGAACGTTACAATTAACTATCATTTGTGCGTCGGATTCGAAAATCTAGACTCACAGGACAACGACCATAAGCTGCCCGAGGCAGCAATAGACCCTTGGAGACAAGTCGGCTGGAGGACGATGTATTGGATCGCGACGCAATTTGAGTCTTCTATCGTCATTAGGAGGCGCTGAACGTTACAATTCACTATCATTTTTGCGTCGGATTCGAAAATCTAGACTCACAGAAGAAGGACCATGTGGTGCCCGAGGCAGCGATATCCCCTTGGAGACAAGTAGGCTGGAGGCCGATGTATTGAATCTCGACGCAATTTGAGTGTTCCATCGTCATTAGGAGGCCCTAAACCTTACAATTAACTATCATTTTTGCGTCGGATTCGATAATCTAAACTCACAGGAGAACGACCATAAGGTGCCCGAGGCAGCAATAGGCCCCCTGGAGACAAGTCGGCTGGAGGACGATGTATTGGATCGCGACGCAATTTGAGTCTTCTATCGTCATTAGGAGGCGCTGAACGTTACAATTCACTATCATTT
This sequence comes from Schistocerca americana, assembly GCF_021461395.2. Classification (NCBI taxonomy): domain Eukaryota; kingdom Metazoa; phylum Arthropoda; class Insecta; order Orthoptera; family Acrididae; genus Schistocerca; species Schistocerca americana. The sequence continues at coordinate 29,382 of NW_025726677.1, forward strand.
TTGCGTCGGATTCGAAAATCTAGACTCACAGGACAACGACCATAAGGTGCCCGAGGCAGCAATAGACCCTTGGAGACAAGTCGGCTGGAGGCCGATGTATTGAATCTCGACATAATTTGAGTGTTCCATCGGCATTAGGAGGCCCTGAACGTTATAATTAACTATCATTTTTGCGTCGGATTCGATAATCTAAACTCACAGGAGAACGACCATAAGGTGCCCGAGGCAGCAATAGACCCTTGGAGACAAGTCGGCTGGAGGCCGATGTATTGAATCACGACGCAATTTGAGTGTTCCATCGTCATTACAAGGCCCTGAACGTTACAATTAACTATCATTTTTCCGTCGGATTCGAAAATCTAGACTCACAGGAGAACGACCATAAGGTGCCCGATGCAGCAATAGACCCTTGGAGACAAGTCGGCTGGAGGCCGATGTATTGAATCTCGACGCAATTTGAGTGTTCCATCGGCATTAGGAGGCCCTGAACGTTACAATTAACTATCATTTTAGCGTCGGGTTCGAAAATCTAGACTCACAGGAGAACGACCATAAGGTGCCCGAGGCAGCAATAGACCCTTGGAGACAAGTCGGCTGGAGGTCGATGTATTGAATCTCGACGCAATTTGAGAGTTCCATCGTCATTAGGCGGCCCTGAACGTTACAATTACTATCATTTTTGCGTCGGATTCGAAAATCTAGAATTACAAGAGAACGACCATAAAGTGCCCGAGGCAGCATTAGATCCTTGGAGACAAGTCGGCTGGACAACGATGGATTGTATCTCGACGCAATTTGAGTGTTCCATCGTCATTAGAAGGCCCTGAACGTTACAATTAACTATCATTTTTGCGTCGGATTCGAAAATCTAGACTCACAGGAGAACGACCATAAGGTGCCCGAGGCAGCAATAGACCCTTGGAGACAAGTCGGCTGGAGGACGATGTATTGGATCGCGACGCAATTTGAGTCTTCTATCGTCATTAGGAGGCGCTGAACGTTACAATTCACTATCATTTTTGCGTCGGATTCGAAAATCTAGACTCACAGGAGAACGACCATAAGGTGCCCGAGGCAGCAATAAACCGTTGGAGACAAGCCAACTGGAGGCCGATGTATTGAATCTCGACGCAATTTGAGTGTTCCATCGTCATTACAAGGCCCTGAACCTTACAATTAACTATCAGTTTCGCGTCGGATTCGAAACTCTACTCACAGGAGAAGATCACACGGTGCTCGAGACAGCAGTATACCCCTTGGAGACAAATCGGCTGGAGGACGATGTATTGAATCTCGACGCAATTTGAGTGTTCCATCGGCATTAGGAGGCGCTGAACGTTACAATTCACTATCATTTTTGGGTCGGATTCGAAAATCTAGACTCACAGGAGAAAGATCATATTGTGCCCGAGACAGCAGTATCCCCTTGGAGACAAGTCGGCTGGAGGACGATGTATTGAATCTCGACGCAATTTGAGTGTTCCATCGTCATTACAAGGCTCTGAACGTTACAATTAACTATCATTTTTGCGTCGGATTCGAAAATCTAGACTCACAGGAGAACGACCATAAGGTGCCCGAGGCAGCAATAGACCCTTGGAGACAAGTCGGCTGGAGGCCGATGTATTGAATCTCGACGCAATTTGAGTGTTCCATCGGCAATAGGAGGCCCTGAACGTTATAATTAACTATCATTTTTGCGTCGGATTCAATAATCTAAACTCACAGGAGAACGACCATAAGGTGCCCGAGGCAGCAATAGACCCTTGGAGACAAGTCGGCTGGAGGCCGATGTATTGAATCTCGACGCAATTTCAGTGTTCCATCGGCATTAGGAGGCCCTGAACGTTACAATTAACTATCATTTTTGCGTCGGGTTCGAAAATCTAGACTCACAGGAGAACGACCATAAGGTGCCCGAGGCAGCAATAGACCCTTGGAGACAAGTTGGCTGGAGGACGATGTTTTGAATCTCGACGCAATTTGAGTGTTCCATCGTCATTAGAAGGCCCTGAACGTTACAATTAACTATCATTTTTGCGTCGGATTCGAAAATCTATACTCACAGGACAACGACCATAAGGTGCCCAAGGCAGCAATAGACCCTTGGAGACAAGTCGGCTGGAGGACGATGTATTGGATCGCGACGCAATTTGAGTCTTCTATCGTCATTAGGAGGCGCTGAACGTTACAATTCACTATCATTTTTGCGTCGGATTCGAAAATCTAGACTCACAGGAAAAGGACCATGTGGTGCCCGAGGCAGCGATATCCCCTTGGAGACAAGTAGGCTGGAGGCCGATGTATTGAATCTCGACGCAATTTGAGTGTGCCATCGTCATTACAAGGCCCTGAACGTTACAATTAACTATCATTTTGGCGTCGGATTCGATAATCTAAACTCACAGGAGAACGACCATAAGGTGCCCGAGGCAGCAATAGACCCTTGGAGACAAGTCGGCTGGAGGCCGATGTATTGAATCTCGACGCAATTTGAGTGTTCCATCGTCATTACAAGACCCTGAACGTTACAATTAACTATCATTTTTGCGTCGGATTCGAAAATCTAGACTCACAGGAGAACGACCATAAGGTGCCCGAGGCAGCAATAGACCCTTGGAGACAAGTCGGCTGGAGGACGATGTATTGAATCTCGACGCAATTTGAGTGTTCCGTCGTCATTAGAAGGCCCTGAACGTTACAATTAACTATCATTTTTGCGTCGGATTCGAAAATCTAGACTCACAGGACAACGACCATAAGGTACCCGAGGCAGCAATAGACCCTTGGAGACAAGTCGGCTGGAGGCCGATGTATTGAATTGAGTGTTCCATCGTCATTAGAAGGCCCTGAACGTTACAATTAACTATCATTTTTGCGTCGGATTCGAAAATCTAGACTCACAGGACAACGACCATAAGGTGCCCGAGGCAGCAATAGACCCTTGGAGACAAGTCGGCTGGAGGCCGATGTATTGAATCTCGACATAATTTGAGTGTTCCATCGGCATTAGGAGGCCCTGAACGTTATAATTAACTATCATTTTTGCGTCGGATTCGATAATCTAAACTCACAGGAGAACGACCATAAGGTGCCCGAGGCAGCAATAGACCCTTGGAGACAAGTCGGCTGGAGGCCGATGTATTGAATCTCGACGCAATTTGAGTGTTCCATCGTCATTACAAGGCCCTGAACGTTACAATTAACTATCATTTTTCCGTCGGATTCGATAATCTAGACTCACAGGAGAACGACCATAAGGTGCCCGATGCAGCAATAGACCCTTAGAGACAAGTCGGCTGGAGGCCGATGTATTGAATCCCGACGCAATTTGAGTGTTCCATCGGCATCAGGAGGCCCTGAACGTTACAATTAACTATCATTTTTGCGTCGGGTTCGAAAATCTAGACTCACAGGAGAACGACCATAAGGTGCCCGAGGCAGCAATAGACCCTTGGAGACAAGTCGGCTGGAGGTCGATGTATTGAATCTCGACGCAATTTGAGAGTTCCATCGTCATTAGGCGGCCCTGAACGTTACAATTACTATCATTTTTGCGTCGGATTCGAAAATCTAGAATTACAAGAGAACGACCATAAAGTGCCCGAGGCAGCATTAGATCCTTGGAGACAAGTCGGCTGGAGAACGATGTATTGTATCTCGACGCAATTTGAGTGTTCCATCGTCATTAGAAGGCCCTGAACGTTACAATTAACTATCATTTTTGCGTCCGATTCGAAAATCTAGACTCACAGGAGAACGACCATAAGGTGCCCGAGGCAGCAATAGACCCTTGGAGACAAGTCGGCTGGAGGACGATGTATTGGATCGCGACGCAATTTGAGTCTTCTATCGTCATTAGGAGGCGCTGAACGTTACAATTCACTATCATTTTTGCGTCGGATTCGAAAATCTAGACTCACAGGAGAAGGATCATATTGTGCCCGAGACAGCAATATCCCCTTGGAGACAAGTGGGCTGGAGGACGATGTATTGAATCTCGACGCAATTTGAGTGTCCCATCGTCATTAGGAGGCCCTAAACCTTACAATTAACTATCATTTTTGTGTCGGATTCGATAATCTAAACTCACAGGAGAACGACCATAAGGTGCCCGAGGCAGCAATAGACCCTTGGAGACAAGTCGGCTGGAGGACGATGTATTGAATCTCGACGCAATTTGAGTGTTCCATCGTCATTACAAGGCCCTGAACGTTACAATTAACTATCATTTGTGCGTCGGATTCGTAAATCTAGACTCACAGGACAACGACCATAAGCTGCCCGAGGCAGCAATAGACCCTTGGAGACAAGTCGGCTGGAGGACGATGTATTGGATCGCGACGCAATTTGAGTCTTCTATCGTCATTAGGAGGCGCTGAACGTTACAATTCACTATCATTTTTGCGTCGGATTCGAAAATCTAGACTCACAGAAGAAGGACCATGTGGTGCCCGAGGCAGCGATATCCCCTTGGAGACAAGTAGGCTGGAGGCCGATGTATTGAATCTCGACGCAATTTGAGTGTTCCATCGTCATTAGGAGGCCCTAAACCTTACAATTAACTATCATTTTTGCGTCGGATTCGATAATCTAAACTCACAGGAGAACGACCATAAGGTGCCCGAGGCAGCAATAGGCCCCCTGGAGACAAGTCGGCTGGAGGACGATGTATTGGATCGCGACGCAATTTGAGTCTTCTATCGTCATTAGGAGGCGCTGAACGTTACAATTCACTATCATTTTTGCGTCGGATTCGAAAATCTAGACTCACAGGAGAAGGACCATGTGGTGCCCGAGGCAGCGATATCCCCTCGGAGACAAGTAGGCTGGAGGCCGATGTATTGAATCTCGACGCAATTTGAGTGTTCCATCGTCATTAGAAGGCCCTGAACGTTACAATTAACTATCATTCTTGCGTCGGATTCGAAAATCTAGACTCACAGGAGAACGACCATAAGGTGCCCGAGGCAGCAATAGACCCTTGGAGACAAGTCGGCTGGAGGACGATGTATTGGATCGCGACGCAATTTGAGTCTTCTATCGTCATTAGGAGGCGCTGAACGTTACAATTCACTATCATTTTTGCGTCGGATTCGAAAATCTAGACTCACAGGAGAAGGATCATATTGTGCCCGAGACAGCAATATCCCCTTGGAGACAAGTCGGCTGGAGGACGATGTATTGAATCTCGACGCAATTTGAGTGTCCCATCGTCATTAGGAGGCCCTAAACCTTACAATTAACTATCATTTTTGCGTCGGATTCGATAATCTAAACTCACAGGAGAACGACCATAAGGTGCCCGAGGCAGCAATAGGCCCCCTGGAGACAAGTCGGCTGGAGGACGATGTATTGGATCGCGACGCAATTTGAGTCTTCTATCGTCATTAGGAGGCGCTGAACGTTACAATTCACTATCATTTTTGCGTCGGATTCGAAAATCTAGACTCACAGGAGAAGGACCATGTGGTGCCCGAGGCAGCGATATCCCCTCGGAGACAAGTAGGCTGGAGGCCGATGTATTGAATCTCGACGCAATTTGAGTGTTCCATCGTCATTAGAAGGCCCTGAACGTTACAATTAACTATCATTTTTGCGTCGGATTCGAAAATCTAGACTCACAGGACAACGACCATAAGGTGCCCGAGGCAGCAATAGACCCTTGGAGACAAGTCGGCTGGACGCCGATGTATTGAATCTCGACATAATTTGAGTGTTCCATCGGCATTAGGAGGCCCTGAACGTTATAATTAACTATCATTTTTGCGTCGGATTCGATAATCTAAACTCACAGGAGAACGACCATAAGGTGCCCGAGGCAGCAATAGACCCTTGGAGACAAGTCGGCTGGAGGCCGATGTATTGAATCACGACGCAATTTGAGTGTTCCATCGTCATTACAAGGCCCTGAACGTTACAATTAACTATCATTTTTCCGTCGGATTCGAAAATCTAGACTCACAGGAGAACGACCATAAGGTGCCCGAGGCAGCAATAGACCCTTGGAGACAAGTCGGCTGGAGGTCGATGTATTGAATCTCGACGCAATTTGAGAGTTCCATCGTCATTAGGCGGCCCTGAACGTTACAATTACTATCATTTTTGCGTCGGATTCGAAAATCTAGAATTACAAGAGAACGACCATAAAGTGCCCGAGGCAGCATTAGATCCTTGGAGACAAGTCGGCTGGAGAACGATGGATTGTATCTCGACGCAATTTGAGTGTTCCATCGTCATTAGAAGGCCCTGAACGTTACAATTAACTATCATTTTTGCGTCGGATTCGAAAATCTAGACTCACAGGAGAACGACCATAAGGTGCCCGAGGCAGCAATAGACCCTTGGAGACAAGTCGGCTGGAGGACGATGTATTGGATCGCGACGCAATTTGAGTCTTCTATCGTCTTTAGGAGGCGCTGAACGTTACAATTCACTATCATTTTTGCGTCGGATTCGAAAATCTAGACTCACAGGAGAACGACCATAAGGTGCCCGAGGCAGCAATAAACCGTTGGAGACAAGCCAACTGGAGGCCGATGTATTGAATCTCGACGCAATTTGAGTGTTCCATCGTCATTACAAGGCCCTGAACCTTACAATTAACTATCAGTTTCGCGTCGGATTCGAAACTCTACTCACAGGAGAAGATCACACGGTGCTCGAGACAGCAGTATACCCCTTGGAGACAAATCGGCTGGAGGACGATGTATTGAATCTCGACGCAATTTGAGTGTTCCATCGGCATTAGGAGGCGCTGAACGTTACAATTCACTATCATTTTTGGGTCGGATTCGAAAATCTAGACTCACAGGAGAAAGATCATATTGTGCCCGAGACAGCAGTATCCCCTTGGAGACAAGTCGGCTGGAGGACGATGTATTGAATCTCGACGCAATTTGAGTGTTCCATCGTCATTACAAGGCTCTGAACGTTACAATTAACTATCATTTTTGCGTCGGATTCGAAAATCTAGACTCACAGGAGAACGACCATAAGGTGCCCGAGGCAGCAATAGACCCTTGGAGACAAGTCGGCTGGAGGCCGATGTATTGAATCTCGACGCAATTTGAGTGTTCCATCGTCATTAGGAGGCCCTGAACGTTATAATTAACTATCATTTTTGCGTCGGAATCGAAAATCTAAACTCACAGGAGAACGACCATAAGGTGCACGAGGCAGCAATAGACCCTTGGAGACAAGTCGGCTGGAGGCCGATGTATTGAATCTCGACGCAATTTGAGTGTTCCATCGGCAATAGGAGGCCCTGAACGTTATAATTAACTATCATTTTTGCGTCGGATTCAATAATCTAAACTCACAGGAGAACGACCATAAGGTGCCCGAGGCAGCAATAGACCCTTGGAGACAAGTCGGCTGGAGGCCGATGTATTGAATCTCGACGCAATTTCAGTGTTCCATCGGCATTAGGAGGCCCTGAACGTTACAATTAACTATCATTTTTGCGTCGGGTTCGAAAATCTAGACTCACAGGAGAACGACCATAAGGTGCCCGAGGCAGCAATAGACCCTTGGAGACAAGTTGGCTGGAGGACGATGTTTTGAATCTCGACGCAATTTGAGTGTTCCATCGTCATTAGAAGGCCCTGAACGTTACAATTAACTATCATTTTTGCGTCGGATTCGAAAATCTAGACTCACAGGACAACGACCATAAGGTGCCCAAGGCAGCAATAGACCCTTGGAGACAAGTCGGCTGGAGGACGATGTATTGGATCGCGACGCAATTTGAGTCTTCTATCGTCATTAGGAGGCGCTGAACGTTACAATTCACTATCATTTTTGCGTCGGATTCGAAAATCTAGACTCACAGGAAAAGGACCATGTGGTGCCCGAGGCAGCGATATCCCCTTGGAGACAAGCAGGCTGGAGGCCGATGTATTGAATCTCGACGCAATTTGAGTGTGCCATCGTCATTACAAGGCCCTGAACGTTACAATTAACTATCATTTTGGCGTCGGATTCGATAATCTAAACTCACAGGAGAACGACCATAAGGTGCCCGAGGCAGCAATAGACCCTTGGAGACAAGTCGGCTGGAGGCCGATGTATTGAATCTCGACGCAATTTGAGTGTTCCATCGTCATTACAAGACCCTGAACGTTACAATTAACTATCATTTTTGCGTCGGATTCGAAAATCTAGACTCACAGGAGAACGACCATAAGGTGCCCGAGGCTGCAATAGACCCTTGGAGACAAGTCGGCTGGAGGACGATGTATTGAATCTCGACGCAATTTGAGTGTTCCGTCGTCATTAGAAGGCCCTGAACGTTACAATTAACTATCATTTTTGCGTCGGATTCGAAAATCTAGACTCACAGGACAACGACCATAAGGTACCCGAGGCAGCAATAGACCCTTGGAGACAAGTCGGCTGGAGGCCGATGTATTGAATTGAGTGTTCCATCGTCATTAGAAGGCCCTGAACGTTACAATTAACTATCATTTTTGCGTCGGATTCGAAAATCTAGACTCACAGGACAACGACCATAAGGTGCCCGAGGCAGCAATAGACCCTTGGAGACAAGTCGGCTGGAGGCCGATGTATTGAATCTCGACATAATTTGAGTGTTCCATCGGCATTAGGAGGCCCTGAACGTTATAATTAACTATCATTTTTGCGTCGGATTCGATAATCTAAACTCACAGGAGAACGACCATAAGGTGCCCGAGGCAGCAATAGACCCTTGGAGACAAGTCGGCTGGAGGCCGATGTATTGAATCTCGACGCAATTTGAGTGTTCCATCGTCATTACAAGGCCCTGAACGTTACAATTAACTATCATTTTTCCGTCGGATTCGATAATCTAGACTCACAGGAGAACGACCATAAGGTGCCCGATGCAGCAATAGACCCTTAGAGACAAGTCGGCTGGAGGCCGATGTATTGAATCCCGACGCAATTTGAGTGTTCCATCGGCATCAGGAGGCCCTGAACGTTACAATTAACTATCATTTTTGCGTCGGGTTCGAAAATCTAGACTCACAGGAGAACGACCATAAGGTGCCCGAGGCAGCAATAGACCCTTGGAGACAAGTCGGCTGGAGGCCGATGTATTGAATCTCGACGCAATTTGAGTGTTCCATCGGCATTAGGAGGCCCTGAACGTTACAATTAACTATCATTTTTGCGTCGGATTCGAAAATCTAGAATTACAAGAGAACGACCATAAAGTGGCCGAGGCAGCATTAGATCCTTGGAAACAAGTTGGCTGGAGGACGATGTATTGTATCTCGACGCAATTTGAGTGTTCCATCGTCATTAGAAGGCCCTGAACGTTACAATTCACTATCATTTTTGCGTCGGATTCGAAAATCTAGACTCACAGGAGAAGGATCATATTGTGCCCGAGACAGCAATATCCCCTTGGAGACAAGTGGGCTGGAGGACGATGTATTGAATCTCGACGCAATTTGAGTGTCCCATCGTCATTAGGAGGCCCTAAACCTTACAATTAACTATCATTTTTGTGTCGGATTCGATAATCTAAACTCACAGGAGAACGACCATAAGGTGCCCGAGGCAGCAATAGACCCTTGGAGACAAGTCGGCTGGAGGACGATGTATTGAATCTCGACGCAATTTGAGTGTTCCATCGTCATTACAAGGCCCTGAACGTTACAATTAACTATCATTTGTGCGTCGGATTCGTAAATCTAGACTCACAGGACAACGACCATAAGCTGCCCGAGGCAGCAATAGACCCTTGGAGACAAGTCGGCTGGAGGACGATGTATTGGATCGCGACGCAATTTGAGTCTTCTATCGTCATTAGGAGGCGCTGAACGTTGCAATTCACTATCATTTTTGCGTCGGATTCGAAAATCTAGACTCACAGAAGAAGGACCATGTGGTGCCCGAGGCAGCGATATCCCCTTGGAGACAAGTAGGCTGGAGGCCGATGTATTGAATCTCGACGCAATTTGAGTGTTCCATCGTCATTAGGAGGCCCTAAACCTTACAATTAACTATCATTTTTGCGTCGGATTCGATAATCTAAACTCACAGGAGAACGACCATAAGGTGCCCGAGGCAGCAATAGGCCCCCTGGAGACAAGTCGGCTGGAGGACGATGTATTGGATCGCGACGCAATTTGAGTCTTCTATCGTCATTAGGAGGCGCTGAACGTTACAATTCACTATCATTTTTGCGTCGGATTCGAAAATCTAGACTCACAGGAGAAGGACCATGTGGTGCCCGAGGCAGCGATATCCCCTCGGAGACAAGTAGGCTGGAGGCCGATGTATTGAATCTCGACGCAATTTGAGTGTTCCATCGTCATTAGAAGGCCCTGAACGTTACAATTAACTATCATTCTTGCGTCGGATTCGAAAATCTAGACTCACAGGAGAACGACCATAAGGTGCCCGAGGCAGCAATAGACCCTTGGAGACAAGTCGGCTGGAGGACGATGTATTGGATCGCGACGCAATTTGAGTCTTCTATCGTCATTAGGAGGCGCTGAACGTTACAATTCACTATCATTTTTGCGTCGGATTCGAAAATCTAGACTCACAGGAGAAGGATCATATTGTGCCCGAGACAGCAATATCCCCTTGGAGACAAGTCGGCTGGAGGACGATGTATTGAATCTCGACGCAATTTGAGTGTCCCATCGTCATTAGGAGGCCCTAAACCTTACAATTAACTATCATTTTTGCGTCGGATTCGATAATCTAAACTCACAGGAGAACGACCATAAGGTGCCCGAGGCAGCAATAGGCCCCCTGGAGACAAGTCGGCTGGAGGACGATGTATTGGATCGCGACGCAATTTGAGTCTTCTATCGTCATTAGGAGGCGCTGAACGTTACAATTCACTATCATTTTTGCGTCGGATTCGAAAATCTAGACTCACAGGAGAAGGACCATGTGGTGCCCGAGGCAGCGATATCCCCTCGGAGACAAGTAGGCTGGAGGCCGATGTATTGAATCTCGACGCAATTTGAGTGTTCCATCGTCATTAGAAGGCCCTGAACGTTACAATTAACTATCATTTTTGCGTCGGATTCGAAAATCTAGACTCACAGGACAACGACCATAAGGTGCCCGAGGCAGCAATAGACCCTTGGAGACAAGTCGGCTGGACGCCGATGTATTGAATCTCGACATAATTTGAGTGTTCCATCGGCATTAGGAGGCCCTGAACGTTATAATTAACTATCATTTTTGCGTCGGATTCGATAATCTAAACTCACAGGAGAACGACCATAAGGTGCCCGAGGCAGCAATAGACCCTTGGAGACAAGTCGGCTGGAGGCCGATGTATTGAATCACGACGCAATTTGAGTGTTCCATCGTCATTACAAGGCCCTGAACGTTACAATTAACTATCATTTTTCCGTCGGATTCGAAAATCTAGACTCACAGGAGAACGACCATAAGGTGCCCGAGGCAGCAATAGACCCTTGGAGACAAGTCGGCTGGAGGTCGATGTATTGAATCTCGACGCAATTTGAGAGTTCCATCGTCATTAGGCGGCCCTGAACGTTACAATTACTATCATTTTTGCGTCGGATTCGAAAATCTAGAATTACAAGAGAACGACCATAAAGTGCCCGAGGCAGCATTAGATCCTTGGAGACAAGTCGGCTGGAGAACGATGGATTGTATCTCGACGCAATTTGAGTGTTCCATCGTCATTAGAAGGCCCTGAACGTTACAATTAACTATCATTTTTGCGTCGGATTCGAAAATCTAGACTCACAGGAGAACGACCATAAGGTGCCCGAGGCAGCAATAGACCCTTGGAGACAAGTCGGCTGGAGGACGATGTATTGGATCGCGACGCAATTTGAGTCTTCTATCGTCTTTAGGAGGCGCTGAACGTTACAATTCACTATCATTTTTGCGTCGGATTCGAAAATCTAGACTCACAGGAGAACGACCATAAGGTGCCCGAGGCAGCAATAAACCGTTGGAGACAAGCCAACTGGAGGCCGATGTATTGAATCTCGACGCAATTTGAGTGTTCCATCGTCATTACAAGGCCCTGAACCTTACAATTAACTATCAGTTTCGCGTCGGATTCGAAACTCTACTCACAGGAGAAGATCACACGGTGCTCGAGACAGCAGTATACCCCTTGGAGACAAATCGGCTGGAGGACGATGTATTGAATCTCGACGCAATTTGAGTGTTCCATCGGCATTAGGAGGCGCTGAACGTTACAATTCACTATCATTTTTGGGTCGGATTCGAAAATCTAGACTCACAGGAGAAAGATCATATTGTGCCCGAGACAGCAGTATCCCCTTGGAGACAAGTCGGCTGGAGGACGATGTATTGAATCTCGACGCAATTTGAGTGTTCCATCGTCATTACAAGGCTCTGAACGTTACAATTAACTATCATTTTTGCGTCGGATTCGAAAATCTAGACTCACAGGAGAACGACCATAAGGTGCCCGAGGCAGCAATAGACCCTTGGAGACAAGTCGGCTGGAGGCCGATGTTTTGAATCTCGACGCAATTTGAGTGTTCCATCGTCATTACAAGGCTCTGAACGTTACAATTAACTATCATTTTTGCGTCGGATTCGAAAATCTAGACTCACAGGAGAACGACCATAAGGTGCCCGAGGCAGCAATAGACCCTTGGAGACAAGTCGGCTGGAGGCCGATGTATTGAATCTCGACGCAATTTGAGTGTTCCATCGTCATTAGGAGGCCCTGAACGTTATAATTAACTATCATTTTTGCGTCGGATTCAATAATCTAAACTCACAGGAGAACGACCATAAGGTGCCCGAGGCAGCAATAGACCCTTGGAGACAAGTCGGCTGGAGGCCGATGTATTGAATCTCGACGCAATTTCAGTGTTCCATCGGCATTAGGAGGCCCTGAACGTTACAATTAACTATCATTTTTGCGTCGGGTTCGAAAATCTAGACTCACAGGAGAACGACCATAAGGTGCCCGAGGCAGCAATAGACCCTTGGAGACAAGTTGGCTGGAGGACGATGTTTTGAATCTCGACGCAATTTGAGTGTTCCATCGTCATTAGAAGGCCCTGAACGTTACAATTAACTATCATTTTTGCGTCGGATTCGAAAATCTAGACTCACAGGACAACGACCATAAGGTGCCCAAGGCAGCAATAGACCCTTGGAGACAAGTCGGCTGGAGGACGATGTATTGGATCGCGACGCAATTTGAGTCTTCTATCGTCATTAGGAGGCGCTGAACGTTACAATTCACTATCATTTTTGCGTCGGATTCGAAAATCTAGACTCACAGGAAAAGGACCATGTGGTGCCCGAGGCAGCGATATCCCCTTGGAGACAAGTAGGCTGGAGGCCGATGTATTGAATCTCGACGCAATTTGAGTGTGCCATCGTCATTACAAGGCCCTGAACGTTACAATTAACTATCATTTTGGCGTCGGATTCGATAATCTAAACTCACAGGAGAACGACCATAAGGTGCCCGAGGCAGCAATAGACCCTTGGAGACAAGTCGGCTGGAGGCCGATGTATTGAATCTCGACGCAATTTGAGTGTTCCATCGTCATTACAAGACCCTGAACGTTACAATTAACTATCATTTTTGCGTCGGATTCGAAAATCTAGACTCACAGGAGAACGACCATAAGGTGCCCGAGGCTGCAATAGACCCTTGGAGACAAGTCGGCTGGAGGACGATGTATTGAATCTCGACGCAATTTGAGTGTTCCGTCGTCATTAGAAGGCCCTGAACGTTACAATTAACTATCATTTTTGCGTCGGATTCGAAAATCTAGACTCACAGGACAACGACCATAAGGTACCCGAGGCAGCAATAGACCCTTGGAGACAAGTCGGCTGGAGGCCGATGTATTGAATTGAGTGTTCCATCGTCATTAGAAGGCCCTGAACGTTACAATTAACTATCATTTTTGCGTCGGATTCGAAAATCTAGACTCACAGGACAACGACCATAAGGTGCCCGAGGCAGCAATAGACCCTTGGAGACAAGTCGGCTGGAGGCCGATGTATTGAATCTCGACATAATTTGAGTGTTCCATCGGCATTAGGAGGCCCTGAACGTTATAATTATCTATCATTTTTGCGTCGGATTCGATAATCTAAACTCACAGGAGAACGACCATAAGGTGCCCGAGGCAGCAATAGACCCTTGGAGACAAGTCGGCTGGAGGCCGATGTATTGAATCTCGACGCAATTTGAGTGTTCCATCGTCATTACAAGGCCCTGAACGTTACAATTAACTATCATTTTTCCGTCGGATTCGATAATCTAGACTCACAGGAGAACGACCATAAGGTGCCCGATGCAGCAATAGACCCTTAGAGACAAGTCGGCTGGAGGCCGATGTATTGAATCCCGACGCAATTTGAGTGTTCCATCGGCATCAGGAGGCCCTGAACGTTACAATTAACTATCATTTTTGCGTCGGGTTCGAAAATCTAGACTCACAGGAGAACGACCATAAGGTGCCCGAGGCAGCAATAGACCCTTGGAGACAAGTCGGCTGGAGGCCGATGTATTGAATCTCGACGCAATTTGAGTGTTCCATCGGCATTAGGAGGCCCTGAACGTTACAATTAACTATCATTTTTGCGTCGGATTCGAAAATCTAGAATTACAAGAGAACGACCATAAAGTGGCCGAGGCAGCATTAGATCCTTGGAAACAAGTTGGCTGGAGGACGATGTATTGTATCTCGACGCAATTTGAGTGTTCCATCGTCATTAGAAGGCCCTGAACGTTACAATTAACTATCATTTTTGCGTCGGATTCGAAAATCTAGACTCACAGGAGAACGACCATAAGGTGCCCGAGGCAGCAATAGACCCTTGGAGACAAGTCGGCTGGAGGACGATGTATTGGATCGCGACGCAATTTGAGTCTTCTATCGTCATTAGGAGGCGCTGAACGTTACAATTCACTATCATTTTTGCGTCGGATTCGAAAATCTAGACTCACAGGAGAAGGATCATACTGTGCCCGAGACAGCAATATCCCCTTGGAGACAAGTCGGCTGGAGGACGATGTATTGAATCTCGACGCAATTTGAGTGTCCCATCGTCATTAGGAGGCCCTAAACCTTACAATTAACTATCATTTTTGCGTCGGATTCGATAATCTAAACTCACAGGAGAACGACCATAAGGTGCCCGAGGCAGCAATAGACCCTTGGAGACAAGTCGGCTGGAGGCCGATGTATTGAATCTCGACGCAATTTGAGTGTTCCATCGTCATTACAAGGCTCTGAACGTTACAATTATCTATCATTTTTGCGTCGGATTCGAAAATCTAGATTCACAGAAGAACGACGATAAGGTGCCCGAGGCAGCAATAGACCCTTGGAGACAAGTCGGCTGGAGGCCGATGTATTGAATCTCGACGCAATTTGAGTGTTCCATCGTCATTAGGATGCCCTGAACGTTATAATTAACTATCATTTTTGCGTCGGATTCGAAAATCTAAACTCACAGGAGAACGACCATAAGGTGCACGAGGCAGCAATAGACCCTTGGAGACAAGTCGGCTGGAGGCCGATGTATTGAATCTCGACGCAATTTCAGTGTTCCATCGGCATTAGGAGGCCCTGAACGTTACAATTACCTATCATTTTTGCGTCGGGTTCGAAAATCTAGACTCACAGGAGAACGACCATAAGGTGCCCGAGGCAGCAATAGACCCTTGGAGACAAGTCGGCTGGAGGACGATGTTTTGAATCTCGACGCAATTTGAGTGTTCCATCGTCATTAGAAGGCCCTGAACGTTACAATTAACTATCATTTTTGCGTCGGATTCGAAAATCTAGACTCACAGGACAACGACCATAAGGTGCCCGAGGCAGCAATAGACCCTTGGAGACAAGTCGGCTGGAGGACGATGTATTGGATCGCGACGCAATTTGAGTCTTCTATCGTCATTAGGAGGCGCTGAACGTTACAATTCACTATCATTTTTGCGTCGGATTCGAAAATCTAGACTCACAGGAAAAGGACCATGTGGTGCCCGAGGCAGCGATATCCCCTTGGAGACAAGTAGGCTGGAGGCCGATGTATTGAATCTCGACGCAATTTGAGTGTTCCATCGTCATTACAAGGCCCTGAACGTTACAATTAACTATCATTTTTGCGTCGGATTCGAAAATCTAGACTCACAGGACAACGACCATAAGGTGCCCGAGGCAGCAATAGACCCTTGGAGACAAGTCGGCTGGAGGCCGATGTATTGAATCTCGACGCAATTTGAGTGTTCCATCGGCATTAGGAGGCCCTGAACTATCATTTTGGCGTCGGATTCGATAATCTAAACTCACAGGAGAACGACCATAAGGTGCCCGAGGCAGCAATAGACCCTTGGAGACAAGTCGGCTGGAGGCCGATGTATTGAATCTCGACGCAATTTGAGTGTTCCATCGTCATTACAAGACCCTGAACGTTACAATTAACTATCATTTTTGCGTCGGATTCGAAAATCTAGACTCACAGGAGAACGACCATAAGGTGCCCGAGGCAGCAATAGACCCTTGGAGACAAGTCGGCTGGAGGACGATGTTTTGAATCTCGACGCAATTTGAGTGTTCCATCGTCATTAGAAGGC
Source organism: Schistocerca americana (assembly GCF_021461395.2). NCBI lineage: Eukaryota > Metazoa > Arthropoda > Insecta > Orthoptera > Acrididae > Schistocerca > Schistocerca americana. The sequence continues at coordinate 45,961 of NW_025726677.1, forward strand.
CCTGAACGTTACAATTAACTATCATTTTTGCGTCGGATTCGAAAATCTAGACTCACAGGACAACGACCATAAGGTGCCCAAGGCAGCAATAGACCCTTGGAGACAAGTCGGCTGGAGGCCGATGTATTGAATTGAGTGTTCCATCGTCATTAGAAGGCCCTGAACGTTACAATTAACTATCATTTTTGCGTCGGATTCGAAAATCTAGACTCACAGGACAACGACCATAAGGTGCCCGAGGCAGCAATAGACGCTTGGAGACAAGTCGGCTGGAGGCCGATGTATTGAATCTCGACATAATTTGAGTGTTCCATCGGCATTAGGAGGCCCTGAACGTTATAATTAACTATCATTTTTGCGTCGGATTCGATAATCTAAACTCACAGGAGAACGACCATAAGGTGCCCGAGGCAGCAATAGACCCTTGGAGACAAATCGGCTGGAGGCCGATGTATTGAATCTCGACGCAATTTGCGTGTTCCATCGTCATTACAAGGCCCTGAACGTTACAATTAACTATCATTTTTCCGTCGGATTCGATAATCTAGACTCACAGGAGAACGACCATAAGGTGCCCGATGCAGCAATAGACCCTTGGAGACCAGTCAGCTGGAGGCCGATGTATTGAATCTCGACATAATTTGAGTGTTCCATCGGCATTAGGAGGCCCTGAACGTTATAATTAACTATCATTTTTGCGTCGGATTCGATAATCTAAACTCACAGGAGAACGACCATAAGGTGCCCGAGGCAGCAATAGACCCTTGGAGACAAGTCGGCTGGAGGCCGATGTATTGAATCTCGACGCAATTTGAGTGTTCCATCGGCATTAGGAGGCCCTGAACGTTACAATTAACTATCATTTTAGCGTCGGGTTCGAAAATCTAGACTCACAGGAGAACGACCATAAGGTGCCCGAGGCAGCAATAGACCCTTGGAGACAAGTCGGCTGGAGGACGATGTATTGAATCTCGACGCAATTTGAGAGTTCCATCGTCATTAGGCGGCCCTGAACGTTACAATTAACTATCATTTTTGCGTCGGATTCGAAAATCTAGAATTACAAGAGAACGACCATAAAGTGCCCGAGGCAGCATTAGATCCTTGGAGACAAGTCGGCTGGAGGACGATGTATTGTATCTCGACGCAATTTGAGTGTTCCATCGTCATTAGAAGGCCCTGAACGTTACAATTAACTATCATTTTTGCGTCGGATTCGAAAATCTAGACTCACAGGAGAACGACCATAAGGTGCCCGAGGCAGCAATAGACCCTTGGAGACAAGTCGGCTGGAGGACGATGTATTGGATCGCGACGCAATTTGAGTCTTCTATCGTCATTAGGAGGCGCTGAACGTTACAATTCACTATCATTTTTGCGTCGGATTCGAAAATCTAGACTCACAGGAGAAGGATCATATTGTGCCCGAGACAGCAATATCCCCTTGGAGACAAGTCGGCTGGAGGACGATGTATTGAATCTCGACGCAATTTGAGTGTCCCATCGTCATTAGGAGGCCCTAAACCTTACAATTAACTATCATTTTTGAGTCGGATTCGATAATCTAAACTCACAGGAGAACGACCATAAGGTGCCCGAGGCAGCAATAGACCCTTTTAGACAAGTCGGCTGGTGGACGATGTATTGGATCGCGACGCAATTTGAGTCTTCTATCGTCATTAGGAGGCGCTGAACCTTACAATTCACTATCATTTTTGCGTCGGATTCGAAAATCTAGACTCACAGGAGAACGACCATAATGTGCCCGAGGCAGCAATAGACCCTTGGAGACAAGTCGGCTGGAGGACGATGTGTTGGATCGCGACGCAATTTGAGTCTTCTATCGTCATTAGGAGGCGCTTAGCGTTACAATTCACTATTATTTTTGCGTCGGATTCGAAAATCTATACTCACAGGAGAAGGACCATGTGGTGCCCGAGGCAGCGATATCCCCTTGGAGACAAGTCGGCTGGAGGCCGATGTATTGAATCTCGACGCAATTTGAGTGTTCCATCGTCATTACAAGGCCCTGAAAGTTACAATTAACTATCATTTTTGCGTCGGATTCGAAAATCTAGACTCACAGGACAACGACCATAAGGTGCCCGAGGCAGCAATAGACCCTTGGAGACAAGTCGGCTGGAGACCGATGTATTGAATCTCGACGCAATTTGAGGGTTCCATCGGCATTAGGAGGCCCTGAACGTTACAATTAACTATCATTTTTGCGTCGGGTTCGAAAATCTAGACTCACAGGAGAACGACCATAAGGTGCCCGAGGCAGCAATAGACCCTTGGAGACAAGTCGGCTGGAGGCCGATGTATTGAATCTCGACGAAATTTGAGTGTTCCATCGGCATTAGGAGGCCCTGAACGTTACAATTAACTATCATTTTTGCGTCGGATTCGAAAATCTAGACTCACAGGAGAACGACCATAAGGTGCCCGAGGCAGCAATTGACCCTTGGAGACAAGTCGGCTGGAGGACGATGTATTGGATCGCGACGCAATTTGAGTCTTCTATCGTCATTAGGAGGCGCTGAACGTTACAATTCACTATCATTTTTGCGTCGGATTCGAAAATCTAGACTCGCAGGAGAAGGACCATGTGGTGCCCGAGGCAGCGATATCCCCTTGGAGACAAGTAGGCTGGAGGCTGATGTATTGAATCTCGACGCAAATTGAGTGTTCCATCGGCGTTAGGAGGCCCTGAACGTTATAATTAACTATCATTTTTGCGTCGGATTCGATAATCTAAACTCACAGGAGAACGACCATAAGGTGCCCGAGGCAGCAATAGACCCTTGGAGACAAGTCGGCTGGAGGACGATGTATTGAATCTCAACGCAATTTGAGTGTTCCATCGTCATTAGAAGGCCCTGAACGTTACAATTAACTATCATTTTTGCGTCGGATTCGAAAATCTAGACTCACAGGACAACGACCATAAGGTGCCCGAGGCAGCAATAGACCCTTGGAGACAAGTCGGCTGGAGGCCGATGTATTGAATCTCGACGCAATTTGAGTGTTCCATCGTCATTACAAGGCCCTGAACGTTACAATTAACTATCATTTTTGCGTCGGATTCGATAATCTAGACTCACAGGAGAACGACCATAAGGTGCCCGAGGCAGCAATTGACCCTTGGAGACAAGTCGGCTGGAGGACGATGTATTGGATCGCGACGCAATTTGAGTCTTCTATCGTCATTAGGAGGCGCTGAACGTTACAATTCACTACCATTTTTGCGTCGGATTCGAAAATCTATACTCACAGGAGAAGGACCATGTGGTGCCCGAGGCAGCGATATCCCTTGGAGACAAGTAGGCTGGAGGCCGATGTATTGAATCTCGACGCAATTTGAGTGTTCCATCGTCATTAGAAGGCCCTGAACGTTACAATTAACTATCATTTTTGCGTCGGATTCGAAAATCTAGACTCACAGGACAACGACCATAAGGTGCCCGAGGCAGCAATAGACCCTTGGAGACAAGTCGGCTGGAGGCCGATGTATTGAATCTCGACGCAATTTGAGTGTTCCATCGGCATTAGGAGGCCCTGAACGTTATAATTAACGATCATTTTTGCGTCGGATTCGATAATCTAAACTCACAGGAGAACGACCATAAGGTGCCCGAGGCAGCAATAGACCCTTGGAGACAAGTCGGCTGGAGGGCGATGTATTGGATCGCGACGCAATTTGAGTCTTCTATCGTCATTATGAGGCGCTGAACGTTACAATTCACTATCATTTTTGCGTCGGATTCGATAATCTAGACTCACAGGAAAAGGACCATGCGGTGCCCGAGGCAGCGATATCCCCTTGGAGACAAGTAGGCTGGAGGCCGATGTATTGAATCTCGACGCAATTTGTGTGTTCCATCGTCATTAGAAGGCCCTGAACGTTACAATTAACTATCATTTTTGCGTCGGATTCGAAAATCTAGACTCACAGGACAACGACCATAAGGTGCCCGAGGCAGCAATAGACCCTTGGAGACAAGTCGGCTGGAGGCCGATGTATTGAATCTCGACGCAATTTGAGTGTTCCATCGTCATTACAAGGCCCTGAACGTTACAATTAACTATCATTTTTGCGTCGGATTCGAAAATCTAGACTCACAGGAGAACGACCATAAGGTGCCCGAGGCAGCAATAGACCCTTGGAGACAAGTCGGCTGGAGGACGATGTATTGGATCGCGACGCAATTAGAGTCTTCTATCGCCATTAGGAGGCGCTGAACGTTACAATTCACTATCATTTTTGGGTCGGATTCGAAAATCTAGACTCACAGGAGAAGGACCATGTGGTGCCCGAGGCAGCGATATCCCCTTGGAGACAAGTAGGCTGGAGGCCGATGTATTGAATCTCGACGCAATTTGAGTGTTCCATCGTCATTAGAAGGCCCTGAACGTTACAATTAACTATCATTTTTGCGTCGGATTCGAAAATCTAGACTCACAGGACAACGACCATAAGGTGCCCGAGGCAGCAATAGACCCTTGGAGACAAGTCGGCTGGAGGCCGATGTATTGAATCTCGACATAATTTGAGTGTTCCATCGGCATTAGGAGGCCCTGAACGTTATAATTAACTATCATTTTTGCGTCGGATTCGATAATTAAACTCACAGGGAGAACGACCATAAGGTGCCCGAGGCAGCAATAGACCCTTGGAGACAAGTCGGCTGGAGGCCGATGTATTGAATCTCGACGCAATTTGAGTGTTCCATCGTCATTAAAAGGCCCTGAACGTTACAATTAACTATCATTTTTCCGTCGGATTCGAAAATCTAGACTCACAGGAGAACGACCATAAGGTGCCCGATGCAGCAATAGACCCTTGGAGACAAGTCGGCTGGAGGCCGATGTATTGAATCTCGACGCAATTTGAGTGTTCCATCGGCATTAGGAGGCCCTGAACGTTACAATTAACTATCATTTTTGCGTCGGGTTCGAAAATCTAGACTCACAGGAGAACGACCATAAGGTGCCCGAGGCAGCAATAGACCCTTGGAGACAAGTCGGCTGGAGGCCGATGTATTGAATCTCGACGCAATTGAATTCCATCGGCATTAGGAGGCCCTGAACGTTACAATTAACTATCATTTTAGCGTCGGGTTCGAAAATCTAGACTCACAGGAGAACGACCATAAGGTGCCCGAGGCAGCAATAGACCCTTCGAGACAAGTCGGCTGGAGGACGATGTATTGAATCTCGACGCAATTTGAGAGTTCCATCGTCATTAGGCGGCCCTGAACGTTACAATTAACTATCATTTTTGCGTCGGATTCGAAAATCTAGAATTACAAGAGAACGACCATAAAGTGCCCGAGGCAGCATTAGATCCTTGGAGACAAGTCGGCTGGAGGACGATGTATTGAATCTCGACGCAATTTGAGTGTTCCATCGTCATTAGAAGGCCCTGAACGTTACAATTAACTATCATTTTTGCGTCGGATTCGAAAATCTAGACTCACAGGAGAACGACCATAAGGTGCCCGAGGCAGCAATAGACCCTTGGAGACAAGTCGGCTGGAGGACGATGTATTGAATCTCGACGCAATTTGAGTGTTCCATCGTCATTAGAAGGCCCTGAACGTAACAATTAACTATCATTTTTGCGGCGCATTCGAAAATCTAGACTCACAGGACAACGACCATATGGTGCCCGAGGCAGCAATAGACCCTTGGAGACAAGTCGGCTGGAGGCCGAGTATTGAATCTCGACGCAATTTGAGTGTTCCATCGTCATTACAAGGCCCTGAACGTTACAATTAACTATCATTTTTGCGTCGGATTCGAAAATCTAGACTCACAGGAGAACGACCATAAGGTGCCCGAGGCAGCAATAGACCCTTGGAGACAAGTCGGCTGGAGGACGATGTATTGGATCGCGACGCAATTTGAGTCTTCTATCGTCATTAGGAGGCGCTGAACGTTACAATTCACTATCATTTTTGCGTCGGATTCGAAAATCTAGACTCACAGGAGAAGGACCATGTGGTGCCCGAGGCAG